>NW_021703778.1:1171492-1312645 GCF_005190385.1 Monodon monoceros
CTCTATAAAATGTTCCAGTTAGATGGTCTGTGGTCCCTCTATAAAATATTTGATGTGGATGTTTGTGAGGTAACTTTTTGTGGTTTCACATAAAATATTTTAATTATCAGTATAGCTCCCATTACCAAGCGCTCAGCATTCAGCTCTGTGCTAAGTGCTTTATGTTTGTTTTCTCCACTTTCTAAAACTACTAAGCAGTGCAGATAATGAGTTCCCCATTTTACTAATGAGGCCTTTAAGACCAAAAAGATTTACACTAGGGTCACGCAGTTACTGCAGTGTTATGACTCAGAGCCGTTGTGCTTTTTCTACTCAGCCGGCTACTCTGATAGTTTTAGAACCTGTTAGTGCAGTTGACCCTTGAACAACTCAGGGGTTGGGAGGCCGACCCTCCACGTAGTCGAAAATCCGAGTATGGTTTATAGTCAACCCTCCATATCCGGAGTCCGTCATCCTCAGGTTCAAACAAGCGTGGATCGTGTAGTACAGTGGTGTTTATTGAAAAAAATCCACGTGTAAGTGGACCTGCACAGTTCAAATCTGTTGTTCAAGGTTCAGCTGTACTATTAATCTTATGACTGTCCCTCCAGACTAGCTACTGGAGTTAGGAAAAGCTTCTGCTTTGGGATGAGAGACCTTAGGACGTTGCAGTTACTGCCATGGCTTTTCCCTTTTATCAGATGACCAACCATCTGAAATGTTCTGTAAGTTCACGGAAATACATTGTGTATCTCTTGATACGGGGATACAGTAGGCCCTTTTATCAGTGTTAATACCTGAACTTTACTTTGGCTGATCCAGCATCTTTATTTAACCACAAATCATGAGTCCTTCTGTCCCAGCACTAAACTACTGTGAGATGGGAAATACTATCCTCCCAAGGAAACCTGAAGGGGAAATCTTAAAATGAACACCTTCCACCATTAGAGACAGTTCTTTAAAAGAAAATCGTTTTCCCCCTTAGATTCATGAGCATTTTTGTGGATTTAAAGGAAAAGATTTATTTTGTAATCTTGGTATAAAGTTACACTCAAATTTAATGTTTTATTTTTTGTATGTGAATATGACTTATATTTCATGAGATTTTCATTTCTTTAATTATAGGCATCGAGATTGCGAGAGGAAGCCCATAACATGGGAAGCGTTCATATGTCGGAAATTTGTACTGAATTAAAAAATTTAAGATCTTTAGTCCGAGTATGTGAAATTCAAGCAACTTTGCGAGAGCAAAGGTAAGCCTTTCACTGAAATGAATTTTTTTGTTTTTTTTAGGTAATGCTAAAAATTATATATCTTAAAATAATTAGATCTTAAATTGGACTAAAGAACGTAAGTCGAATTTCATTTCTGAAATTTAAAGTTCTTTGATATATCACATTCCATGGTACTGTAAACTGTGTTTTCATAATTTAATAATATTCCTGGCAAATGGTAGTGGCATCTAGATTTTATTTCTCTTAACCCATGGTAAATGCTTCATTATTTGACTTTTTTTCTTGCGTTATGACAGTATATGGTACCAGTAATGTTTTATTTAAAAAGCGGGGTGTTGACAGCAGCGAGTTACCAGGAGTCCCCTGTTCGGTTGAGAGCAGCGCTCTCTTGCTGAGGGTACATATTTCAGTTGAAATTCAAATCACTGTTGACATTGTCCTCGCAGCATCGATACATCCCTTGGCAATTAAGAGTTTAGTTGTCCAGGAAGTTTAATGATATATATGTGCTTTCTTTAATTGTTTTCACTTAAACTCTGTCTCATATTTCTTAGTCTAGTATCTTACTCAAGTAGGATTTCTATATCGTGTTTAATAGTATAGATATTTTTTTTAATGCCTATTACAAAATTGAGGACTTAACTTTCATTGGCTTCACTTCCTGTCTATATTGAGTGACTGGGTCAATAAGTAGAGTTAATCTTGTCATGAAATCACAAAAATTTAATAAATGCCAAGTTGGGATTTATAGTAAACTTGGAAAAGTGAGTTTTTATCTAACCTTTCAACTACTGAAATGTCTGGAGGTACTTGTTGAATATCAGTTGGGAATTTTCTACTCTAGGATTGCTCTGAAAGTAGTTCTAACGTACATAAAACTTAACTTTATTTTGGCTTGCTAGGCAGGCGATACTCGTTACAGCAGCTTACTGAAACAGGTATCGTATCAGTCACGTGTCATGTATCATGTTTGACTGTACACGGATACCATGCTATATCAAAGCAGTAATCGTCATAGTTCGCAGAAGAAAGGGGTCAGAGAGGAACAGTGTTAACAGAGTTCATGGAAATCGAGTTAGCTGTGGAATTTGTGTTTTAGTTTTTGTTTTAGATATACATGTCAGTTGGACTTCGCTCCATTTTTATGAGCCTACATTTATGTTGAGAATTGTTCTTCAGAAACGATTAGCCTCTTGCCGCTCGTTAATTCTAGGCTTACTATATTGTGGTCCAGAAAACATGCAGTGTAAGTTTATCTCATGTTATCTGCTGCCTTTTGTGTCTGGTGATGACACAGTGAACAGTTACCTTTTAAGTCAGTCATTATATTCAAACTAATTATTGAGAACGGGTTTTAGAAAACTAGGAAACCTTCTAACTTTTGTCATCCTGATACTTTAATATATGTAATGTTTTCAAATGGTGATTTTGTCCTAACTAGACTAACCAGTTTTAAATTACTTCATCTTAACTAGTAGTTACTCATTTTCTTTGTAAAGCTATCTTTATAGTTGAAAGCCTGGTTTTTCTGTAGCATTTATAGTGACCACGTGGGTTCTAACGCCCTCTCTTATTTTTCAGGATACTATTTTTGAGACAACAAATTAAGGAACTCGAAAAGCTAAAAAATCAGAATTCCTTCATGGTGTGAAGATGTGAATAATTGCACATGGTGTTGAGAACAGAACTGTAAATCTGTTGCCCAGTCTTAACATTTTTGAGCTGCATTTAAGTAGACTTTGGACCGTTAAGCTGGGCAAAGGAAATGACAAGGGGTGGGGGTCTGTGAGATTCAATTCAGGGGAAAGATACAAGATGGATTTGTAAAACCCTTGAAATGTAGATTTCTTGTAGATGTATTCTTCACGTTGTAAATATGTTTTGTAGAGTGAAGCCATGGGAAGCCATGTGTAACAGAGCTTAGACATCCAAAACTAATCAATGCTGAGGTGGCTAAATACCTAGCCTTTTACATGTAAACCTGTCTGCAAAATTAGCTTTTTTAAAGAAAAATTTGGGGGGTTAATTTATCATTCAGAAATCTTGCATTTTCAAAAGATTCAGTGCAAGCGCCAGGCGATCTGTGTCTAAGGATACAATTTTGAACCATATGGGCAGAGTACAAAATACCATGAAACAACTGTTTCCACACTTGCACCTGGTCAAGAGCAGTGCTTCTCCGTTTGTTTTGCAGAGAAATGTTTTCATTTCCCGTGTGCTCCATCTCCCTCTGAAATCCTTCCTCTGATTTTATCCATTTTTTAAGGCTCCTCTTTTTCTCCTTTCTTAAGGCACTGTTGCTATGGCACTTTTCTATAACCTTTTCATTCCTGTGTACAGTAGCTTAAAATTGCAGTGATTGAGCATAACCCACTTGTTTGTGTAAATTATTGAAATCCATTTGCACCCTGTAAGAATGGACTTAAAAGTACTGCTGGGCATGTGTGCTGAAAGTACATTGATGGCTCAAATATAAGGAAATGGCCCAATGAACATGGTTGTGGGGGAAGAGGAAACAGCTAGTCAGATGTGAATTGTATCTGTTATAATAAACATGTTAAAACAAACACAAATTGTTATTTTTCTTTACCTTCGGTCAATGCATATTAGAATTTGAACTACCTGGGGATTCTTTGTCAGAACTATTCTTGTTGAACATTTATACTTAATTGAAGTAATTCCTTAAGGAAGGTTTTGTTTAAAGCAATTAACAGGAAATTGTGTATAAGAATATTTAATGAAATATGAAATTCAACAAGAATGATTAAGTCACTTCCCAAGTGGTTGTCATTTGTTAAACCCTGGTTTACCTGTCTTGCTATTAATGACATTTCATTTTGAAGGATGTTTGTGTTGTAGCTAACTGTTCAAGTCTGGTGCTGACTGCTGTTCTTAGCCATCACAAAACGCTAAATTTGTGTAATTGGAGCTTCCTGCTGTTACCTGGAAATGGTGGGAAGGCTCAGCTTTGTATATTGTTTCCTAAAGTATATTAAAATAAAAAAAGAAACTATTGCTACTATAAAATTACCTTGGCTTTTTTTTTTTCTTTGCTAAAATATTGGTCACATGGCCTTAGCATGACACTGCCAGTATTAAATCAGATCACAAGGGTTTCTTTATGCTGAAAATCCTCCTAATTTCAAAATCTTAACTTACCCAATTTAGAGGCTTTTTTTTCCTCTTGGGCAGATGTGTTCACGTGCTCTCAGAGCTGCCAGCACCAAGGGCTTCTTTTGTGATGTTAGCCATTGTCACTGCATTCTGGGATGCCGCAATTCCACACTGCTCCTGCGCTTTGAGCATGTTTAAAGCATGGAAGGTAATGCTCAGAGTTCTCAGTAAATCTCAGAGCAGTAAACTCTAAGCAGTAGTATGGATGATACTTTCTAAAATACAAAAACGTTCCAGTGTAATTAAGAATTAGAGTCATACTGGAAACTGATTTTTTTTATTGTAACTTGAGGATACTTTTAAAATGTAAGAAAAAACAAATGTTATAAATTATATCGCCATAAAGTGTTAATACCTGTGAGACTGTTGATATTTGCTGGACTTGATTAGTGCATGTAAATGAAACTCCGGAGAACTGTGTTAAGTTAGCGCCCTTACTGATGTAGGCCTGTACCTGTTCTGGAGAGATGATGTAGTAGGCAGATGTTTCCCAGTCAGATGGCAACTTGTGATTTAAGCTAACTTTGAACTTGATTTGCCAGTTGTTTATTGATCTATGTCACCTTACTGTTTTGACTTTTAAAAATGTTTATATCCCTAAAGGAACTGCTCACATACACATATGTGATGCCTAATTTGAAATTTTCCCGGTGAATTTTTAAACAGAATTAAACATTTTGTGGAAATATTTTTATAATATTTGATTCACTTATTCTGTAGTGAATTACTTTAAATACTGCACTTTAATACACACATGGTGTCCAGCTACTAACCTTCTTGAGGTAACCAGGGAATATTTATTGAAATAGGCATAGTATCCCAGAATATTCTCTATCTAGTTGTCCTGTTGCCATGGCTTTGAGCATGTATCTTATTTTGGTGGACACCTTGGTTCAGATAGTTTGCGAATAGAAATACAAATAGCCCCTGGGAAACCTCAGGGTTTTTATTTTTCTGTTTTAAAAGGGACATGAGTGGTGTTACATTCAAACCTTAAAAACTGATGTTGTAATAAAATGTATTTTGTGAAGGTGGGTCTGTTAGAGTCTTATCCCCGAGGAGCCAGCCTCCCTACCTTTTTCCCCTTTGTTTTCTGTTTAACTAGTTTGACTAACTTTTCATTTTAAAACTTGGGCTATATCTCCAGATTTTAAGCACACTGAAAACTCTGTCAGCCCTTTTTAAAGACATTGTGCTGCTTTGAATAGCCCAAATGAGTGATTTTATCTTCCAGATTTTATGTATCTGCTTCACAGTTGTAAAATCTTGGAAAGGAGGTGCTTAAAATTTTTCAAAGAATTAATTGTGAACCCATTTCAGAAACAATCTATTGTTGTCTTTAAACACAACCTTAACTTCAAGGGATTATTTCAAAGGGGGGAGGGGGCAGGGCATGAAGTAATTCACTGCAAACCAGAACTATTGTAGTTCAGGACTTAAAGCTACTGTGTTTAGATGTGGGGTTTGAATATACGGATTTCTTTTCAATACCTGTAAATATGGCTATATTCTTGTATTTGTACTGGAGTGTACAAAATGACACTGAAAAGTAATAAATATGTTTTGACTACGTTGTGCAGTTATTTCAGAACAGTCTGTTTTGAAAGAGTGCATAATTTTATGCGTTTGAAGAAGAAAACTTAAAAAATACCAGGTTACTACAGAATTTTTAAAGAGTGGTGTTCCAGTCATGTTTCATATAATTTCTTAATTGCACTGTTTTAGTGAAAAACTTGGCTTTAGATGCTGTTATGACTTGCTGTACCCTTTTCCCCCGATTCCGAGCTTTGGGAGTGCCCTAAAAGTGCATCCTGCCGAGGTGAGCTCGTCCACGCCCTTGGCTTTAAGAATCCCACTCTTAGGTCGGTTTCACCCAGGTTATCTGCAGCCCTGGTCTCTTCCTTGAGCTCCCCACAAGTTAGTTTAACACTTGCCTTACCACGCATGGCAAATTCTCTTAAGAAAAAGAGGAGCTCTTGCGCTTAAGACTTTTATCCTCCCCTGTTCCCCGTCTTCAGGGGCCGACATCGCGGTTCCCCCAGTTGCTCAAGACCCAGACGTTTTTGTTCTCACACGTGCTCTGCCTTCACGATGTGCTTTGGGCCTGAGAGCCCCTGCCCACGTTTGCCCCTCCAGACCAGCCCTCGGTCCTCTTTGAAGGCCTCCTGCCTTCCTGTCCGCGCGCACGCACGTGCACAGCCTGCTCTCCGTGTTGTCACGCTCAGAACAAAACCCAGAGCTCCCCCGTGGCTTTTGTGTTCAAGCCCCGAACGTCAGCGCTGTCTCATGTCTGGTTCCTCCCGTGCTTGCTGCAGTCAGTCCCCCAGGGTCCTCCGTTCTCTTGCCTGGAAAGCCCTGTTGCCAGAGCCCTGCACAGCTATAGCTGGCCGCCCATTCAGTCTCTTCCCAGAGGCCTTCCCCGACCTCCCATCCAGATCAGAGCACCGCTCTCTACACCTGCGCGCTGGTATTCAGAAGAGAGTTAATGAATGATGAGTGTTAAAGGGCTATGGACAGGGTCAATTTAAGAGGATTGATTGACAAAGATTACAGAGCTGTTTCTTCAAGTTGTAATTTTGGTCCTCTCACCTTGGGGGATAGGGACGGAACAGCAGCTAGTATTGTATGTTTTCCTTTTAAGAAATGACAGTTGGTTACCAGAACCAAACTCCAAACCCATTTTAATTGCTAGCATTGTGAAATGTGCTCTCTCTGTCTCTCTCAGGCAAGGTTAGTCAACTTGAACACATTTTAAGATTAAATAAGCCACTGAGAAGCAAGATGCTACTTCTGATGGGAGAAGCCTGGGCATGGCCGGGTGAGGGAGGTTGGAGACTGGGTCCAGGATTCACAGGGAGGGAAGGTTTGCTAGGCCCATGTCTTCGGTTCAGATGCTTCTTTCAGGGTGGGTGTTTTAGGCAGAAAACACATACCACGCTCTGAGATGTGTCACTGATGGAGGAGCATCTTTATTACACACATCCACCCTAGAGGAGAACAGCTGGGGTGTGAGAATTCCCTGCTTTTGCGACTGGGTGCACTTCATAAACAGGTGTCTTTTTCTTTTTTTCGTGTGCCTACTGTTTAATTGCCCAGTTTGACCAGCCTGTGCGGGTGTGTTGCGGCCGCAAGTTTTCTCATCCTGTTGAGGTGTCCCAGGGTTACTACCTCGGATGAAAAAGGCAGAATGCAAGGACAATGATGTTTGTTTCTTTACTGCATTGTGTGTTCCCATCACCTAGAAAAATCAGCACCTACTGTATGCTCAAATATTTTTGCATGAATGAGTGAAGTCAACATTTTAACTATGTACTTTGTAGGATTGGTCAAATTTGTATTTAATATTTAAATAATACATTCAAACATTGTTATTAAAACAAATTCATGATTAAAGAGGAGAGCTTGAACGGAGTCATTGTGAAATATCAACAGGCCACTTCCTTAAATTTCATTTTTTTTTTCCATTCTCATACCTTGACATTTTATCATCTTTTTGAGCTAAAACTGTTAAAAGTGATAAGCAGAAGACAGTTCCATGGTTGGAGAAGCTCTAATTTTTAAAATGCCAATGCAGAATCTCAGGCTCCATCTCTCTTTCTCTGTTTGACAAGCACAAGGGTTGCAGAGGTATTATGTAAAATACTGACGATGGAATTACAGCGTAAGGTAGCTGATGAAATACCCCCAAACACTTAACAAAACAGTAACATTTGAAGAGCCAAAATGTTCCTCCACAAACCTCAACACAGTGAAAAAAGTACAAACCTGTCCTATAACCTGTGAAAGGTGACAGCTGGTTAGAGAAAAGCGGATAGAAAATTTTGGTGGAGTTTAGCACATCCAGTCACCCCTGACTTAGGGCCCAGCCAGAAGGTAGAAGTCACCCTGGGTATTTCCAAAGGAGGGAAATTGAAGCTGGCGGAGGGTAAACCAAGGCAGGCCTGACTGGAGGGAACAGCGGGGCAGCGAGCGACCTGGAGGGCAGACAGAGGGGCAGCCCCGCCCGGGGAGCCGGGTCCAAGGCAAAGGCGAGCCCACTGAGGAAGACGCCAGCTGCGCAGAGAGGGAGAAGGCCCACCTCCCCACCTCTGCTTCGGCCCACTTCGGCAGAGCTTACCCAGAAGCAGGACGGCAAGAGAGCCCGGCACATGCTCTGCAGCCCTGAGACGGGAAGAAACGGGAGGAACACGGACCTGAGCGAGCAAGCAGATAACCAGCTCGAGCAGAACAAGGGACGAGAGAAAGTGTGCCGGTTTCAGCAACGCTTCCTGGCAGGACGTGATGCAGCACCGTCTGTGAAGTTCTAACAGATGTCTGAGAAACTATCGTGACCCAGATGTTACAGTTAGGAAGTTGTTCAAATATAAAGACAGCAGACACTCCCAAACATAAAAGGGTCAGAGACCTTGAAGAAAGCAAAAACTGACAAAATCTAACCGAGAGATGAAGGGAGAAGGTGGTGAAGCACCATTGGCGACGTGGAAGCAGCCTAGCCCTGCGACCCCGGAAGACGGGGCTCGAGGCTCGCGACGTAGGAAAGCGCGGCAACGTTGGGATAAGGAAATGGGAGGAGATTCAGGTGCAGTCACTGGCTTCTCAGCAGGGAGAAAACAGGAGCTGATCAATAGAAAGTTCTCTGTATGGGCAGGTCAAGCGCTTGCTGAAAACGTAAATGCACAGAAAGTTCAGAATTCAATACAAAATGCCCAATAGAGAAATAGCTGCTGTGAAGAAAACAAAACACGGTAATAAATGAGAGACCCACAAGGGAGGGAGCCTGGAAAAGCCTCGCCGAAGACGTGACCTTTGGGCTGAGCCCCGAGGAGGGAGCACGAGGCAGCATGTCAAGCTCCACGTCACGTGAGGCTCAGCGGCACGGCACGGGAAGCTGTCCCGGACAACCTCGTGAACAGAAAAACGCTTTTATCACCTCTGTTACTTCCAATGCTCTTCGGGAAATACTACTGCGGTTTTCAGTGATGCGAGGAAGCCAAGCTCAAGGGCGCTGGCTGTGCAACTGTGCACGTTTAATTCCCAACTCTGTGTTTAATGACTGCACGTTGGCAGCTCGAAATTGGCCACGGTGGTAATATGGACACCATGGAAATGGACTAACCCTCAAACCAGGCTTTACCCCACCCCCCGGGCCTGTTGTTAAGTATTCACCAGCACACTTCTGCATATCTGACTAGCGTTATCGCCCCACCAAATGTCTAGTTAATAAAAACGTGGACAAGTCCCCAGGCCAGTCTCCCCTGCCCCGGGCGCGACTAGAAGGAAAGGCAGTGGGCAGGCCGCTGGGCCAGACCCTCTCTCGGCCAGGACCGGGCCCCTGCGCCCTGTCAGCACTTTCAGGGGCTCCGTCCATGACCTCAGTTAGGGGAACCGTGCGCCGCAGGCCTGGAGGGAAAGGATGGGGATCCGGGCATGAAGCTCGCTTGCAAAGGGCCTTCTCCCTGCCTCTGTGTCCCCCCTCGGCGGTGCTTCCAATTACGCGAAGAAGTGGCACACTTTTTTAACGCTTTACTTCAGCTCGGGGTTTGTCCACAGCAAGAGTGTTTGGGTGACGGGTGCGGTTAACTTACCTCTGGCTCACGTGGTCCCGTCGGGAGCCTGCAGGGTTCTCCTCTCCCACACACGCTGTGTCCTCTGCCCCAAACCCCACCGGAGAAGGGTCAGCCTACCCTTCGGGGCCCTTCCCCGAGTGCCTTTAACTATTGTCACTTGCCATTTTGCTTCTGACTCCTCTCCTGCTTTGGTGTAGAAATAGAAAAGGAATGTCAGCTGATCAAGAACGGAAAGTGAGCATCTACAAGGAAAACTGTCCAGCATTGAGAGGGGATGGAGCAGCGCCTGTGTACCAACCGGGAGAGAGAGAAACTGAGCTCAAGAGACAGTCAAGTCTGAGACCTCCCTGGTGGCCCAGTGGTAAAGAATCCGCCTTCCAGTGCGGGGGAAGCGGGTTCAATCCCCAGTCAGGGAACTAGGATCCCACATGCCGCGGGTCAACTAAGCCCGCGCGCCACAACTACTGAGCTCACGCGCCTCAACTAGAGAGCCTGCGTGCGGCAAACTACAGAGCCCACGCACCACAACTAGAGGAGAGAAAACTGGCACGCCACAGCTGGAGAGAAGCTCGTGTGCCTCCACGAAGACCCTGAGTGCTGCAACTAAGACCCAGCGCAGCCAAATATAAATAAATAATAAATCTTAAAAAAAAAAAAGACGAGCCATCTCAAGCCAGCGCCTGTGCTGCAGGCCAGCGGGAGACCCTCTCCCTGCAGCCTCTCTGCTTCCAGTCAGTCAGTCATGTCCATCATCTTCTGTCTAATGCCGTGCAGGGTTGACCATGTTGTGTTTGGTTGGCTCCACCGAGCTTATCAAGCAGGCAAAGCCACTGATCTCTAAGAAGGTGCGAGGCTGCCCTTGAGGCTGTTGGCTGGAATCCAGTCCCCTAGGGTCCGATTTGCCCATAAGCAGCACACAGGCCCCGAGGAGTCCCACGCAAGGGCACACACGGTCCCCGTTCCCGAATCTGGATACTGACATTGGGAACATGCTTGGCCTCTCTCCTCGCCTGTCCCAGTGACGCTTGTGACGTTTTATTTTGCAAAATGTCAGACATATGAGGCGTGAAGAGAACTGGCCAACGGACACCTGGGTGCTACCATCCAGAATCGGTCACTAACATTGTCATAGCCCCGTTCCCTCCCTTCCCCCCAGACCATCTGGAAGTCAGTTGTAGACATTGTAGCACTTACCCTCCACACTCCAGCGTGACTCTCCCACAGGTAAGGATAGCACCTCACATAACCAATAACGCTGTATCACAAGAACAGATACCATTTGGTGGGGTTTGGGAGTTAAGGAAAATTAGAGAAACATCCATATGGAGGTCAAATCAGGGCTGCTCTGGCTTTCCACTGTGTAACTTGGCTTTTAGAGTCGTTCTCTACAAGCATACTTGAAAGTTTTACAGTCAGGAAAAAAACAAAGGGTTTGAAGCAGCATCAGGACCCGCAGATCTCAGCACGGGGCGGGCTGGGCCGTCCCGCTGGTGACACTAGGTGGCGGTGTTGGGCTGCTTTCAGGAAGGAAGGGCCCCCAGACACTTCAGGGCTGGGGCGGGAGGCTTTCAGAGAAGTTGCTAGAACTGCAAGCAGACCCTGAAGAGGCAGGAAGGGGGAAATGGCGGAGAACTTATTTTAATGAACACACCACTTCTGCGGGGATATTGAGTCAGCACCGTCTCCGAGTCTGACCTACTGACGTCAAATCCAGGCTCTGCCCCTTCAGAGCTGACTTGCCATAGACTCAAGGAGGCTCGCTGTTGCTGATCGTGTGTAGGACCTGCTGCGCGGGACAAACGTGATGATGCTCGGAAAGTCCTTAGCATGTGCCCGACACAAGGCATGAGCCGTGCCCTGAGGCCGTGGTCATTCATTTCTCCCCAACATCGAGTCCCTGTTGGTTTTATCCTCCTGAAAACCTCGCTGCCTCTGCTCTAGCCCACCTGTTTTCCAGAGCTACCTGTGTGTCGGGCGGACAGTGGACTTCTCTTCAGGTTAGGGAGGTGGACAGCAGCCTCGTGTTCAGAGCAGGACTGCACATCCTCATGAGGTTTAGTCGTTATCTACTTGTGGCTTCTCTCCCGCCACTTGAGGAGTAAACCCCACAGAGGCAGGGCCTGTATGTGTCTCGTTTGTTTCCGGCAGCGTCCCCAGCGCCTAGAATAGAATAGGGCCTGGCACGTAAGTGCTTAATAAAGGTCTATTCTGATGTCTCTATGGACAAGACACTTAGTTGTCCGTGTGGAGGTGAGCAGTCTAGGGCAGTGCCTGGGACAGAGGGAAGGAACACAGGAGGAAGTCGTCTGAGCAACACAGAACCTGCAGGAAGGACGTGCTGGGCGGTTGCAGGAAGCCGTCTGCCTACCCTCTTCTGTCCACCCCGAAAAATCCAAAGGCTTTGGCTGGGGGGGTTCTACTCACCACCCACTCTCATCATGCAAGTGGGCTTGAGTGCCAGGACCACCGTGCTGGCCACTGGATTGGAGGAGGAACAAACCGGGCTAGTTGGAAACAGGAGACAGGGAAGTGGGCCATTTGATGAGAGCGCCGGCAGGTGGATGGGGCAGGTCAGGAGTCCAGCCAGGGGATGATGTTAGGGACAAGCTGAGAGGCAGCTGGCACCTGGGTACCTGGCTTTCCTTACCTTTTAGGTTTACAGCCCAGGGTGAGATGCGATTAATCTCCACTGGGAACACCGAATGGTCAGCCAGGACAGTCAGTGCAAAGGAATTCAGATAGACCTGAGTTCACATCTCAACCCTGTGGATTTCTAGCTCCGAGACCTTGTGAAAACCAGCTCTGGGAAGTGTGATCTTCCTCGCGGGTAACACGGGGATTGTGTGACCTGCTTTGAAGGGTGATTGTGACAATTAAATGAGAGATGATGGATGTAACGGAAGGTGCTAAATCGATGGTACTTATTGTCTATCTAATTTGGGGGAAAGCAGACATTATTGTTAGTGGGTTTTGTATCTCTTAGGAGTTGGCAAGAATTTAAAAGGGGGGGAAATAAAAAAATACAAGGGGGGAAAGTTACCTCAGTAGGCGGGTGACGAGTTAGACCGGCTTCGATCTGATCTTTGCTTTTCTGCTCAGATCCCAGGGGGAACAAAAGGAAGCAGAACCCAGCCAGGAGAAGCCAAATCTACAGAATGAAACAGATTCCTCTCTTTCCCAAAGAGAGAGGCCAGGGAGTGACGGGGTCCAGTATTTGCAAACCTGTGAGCAGTACCGTGGTGGCTCTAGAAACAAAGCTTGGGACTTTCTCTACCTGAAGAGGAAGGAAGTTGAAAAATCTTCCCGAAGGGGAAGAGAATATGAGTTTGATGTAGCAGTTACCACCTGTGGACGTTTCATTTTAACCAGGAACGTGTGTATTTGCTTCACCCTCCATCGGGCCTTCAGTTATACCGCCCTGTGGTGAGAAGCCATGAAAGGGATTTTTAGCAAATTGAACTACTTGGTTGCTTTTGTGTAAGTGACTGCTCCATGCACTGCACTCGTCTGATCTTTCAGCTTTCCATTCCAGGCCAGTGCATGTACGAAGCCAGGATGTTTGTTACTTCTGTGGGGTAGCTACCAGCCGAGCCGGTGGTGCCCGGACAGCAGTGATGAGCCTCAGAGATACCGGACCAATGTGCGAGGCAAACGCAGCCACGCTGCTTGGGCTACAAAGGCAGCCACTACGTTCAGTCATCGATCAAGTCCCTACTACAGATTGGGTTGTCGCACAAGATCATCTCCGTAGCCACTGTAACGACCCTGCGGGGCGCTTGTCCTCTACCCGCCCAGGTAGCGGTGGAGTGGCTGGGAGTCAGGCCAGGTCTGTGAACCGGACCAAGCCACCTCCCCACCCTCTGCTTCTCTTACAGGGAGCCGCGCGGGGGGAGGCCACCCCCAGGGGGCTCTCCTGCCCTTTCTCATGCAGTACGGCCCCTGCATACGAACCTTCAAGTCGCGAGCTCTCAAAGATGCGAACGTGCGTTCGCGTGCCCAGTCACGTGGGTTAGTTCACGTGTCTGGCGTACGTTGTCACGTGCGTGCATCCTCTGCACGTGGTCGTGCTTTTGTGTACTTCACGTACGGGACTGTGTAGACCACAGTAGTGCAGCATCTTTATTTCAAGCCCAGGATGTCCGGAAGCGAGTGTGAAAGCAGTGGTATATAGCCGACTGTGTTAGTTGGATACCTAGGCTAACTTTGTTGGACTTACAAACAAATCAGACTTACAAATGCGCTCTTGGAATGGAACTCGTTCGGATGTAGGGGACTTACTGTATTTTCTTCTGTCTCTGGCTTAAACCGGTGATGCCGGTTTAATCCCAGTTGTGCAGTCACCGCCGAGGCGCAGACACACCTACGAGCTAGCAGGAAGTGGGGTTCGCACCATGGGCTCTGGGGGTCCCGGCAGCACTGGCAGGGCAGCTTCAGGGCCCAGTACGAGCTGCAACGTCTGTTGGTAAAGGGTGACATTCTTTTTGCCCATTCACGCGGCAAACATTAATTGAGCACCTTCTCGTGTGCCAGAAAATTTCCCCGGTGCTTGGGCCACATCACTGAACAGAAACCCCCCTGCCCGCTGGAACGCGCACGCTTCCACGGGAAAACAGACAGCAAATGGTAAACATCACACTTAAGTAAATTACGTGGTGAGTTAGAAGGTGATAAGTGATGTGAATACAGCACAAGAAGCGCAGGGTAAGAAAATCCAGATGCATGAGTGGCGCGGGAACAGACTGCCGTTTTATTTCATTTTTAAAATTATTTTGTCTTTTGATTTTTTTGGCTGCACCCCACAGCACGCGGGATCCGAGCTCCCCGACCAGGGATCGAACCCGTGCCCCCAGCAGTGGGAGCGCAGAGTGCTAACCACTGGACTGCTGGAGAGCCCCATGTTGCCACTTTAAGTAGCGTGTTGGGGGGTCAGCATGGTCGAGCGGTGACACGGAGCCAAGACTTGGGGCAAAGGCCCGCCGGCTAGAGCAGGCCTGGCATGGGGCGGGCGGAGCGATCGGCAGGGGCACCGGCAGGAGATGAGCTTGGATGGGTGGAGGGTCCAGATCACGTGGGGCCCTGGAGGCATGTGAGGAGTGAGCCGGGTCGTTGGAAGGTTTTGGTTGGAGCAGATCACGCTTACGTCCTAGAGGGCTGTGTGCCGAGAACAGACCGAACCGGGGTGCAGTGAGGGGAGAAGCAAGGCCCTCAGGGCTACTGTAGAGGTCCAGGCGCGAGGTGCTGGGGGCTGGGCGGTGGCGGGCGCAGGATGCCGTGAGCGCTGGGAAGAAGGCCGACCTCGCTGCTCGGCGCGCTAGATGCTGGGGGATGGGGGTGACCCCGCGGTTCTGGGAAGAGTGAAGGAGAGAGGTGGGAGGTGGCCCCGGTTGCTCTCAGGACACGGCTGCGGATGGCGCAGGGCCGCTTGGGCACCTGCAGCGCTGGCACGGCGGGACGTGGCCTCCACGAAGGGCCCGGGATCGGGTGGAAGGACCCCATTTTCACCGCTCAGTCCCTGCGGCCCTCGAGGGGCTCAGGGGGGCACGATGCTGGCGGGTGAGGTGGGTCCGCTGGAGAATGTGGTGTGTGCGTGCGTGTGCCAGGGAGGGGTCCTGCCTTGGGCAGGTGGGGGCAGGGGCGTGACCACGATGCGCTGCCTCGCCAGGGCCCCAGGCCCTCGGGGCGGCAGGGACCCCGTGCACCTGCCCACCAGGCCCAGCGAGGTTTGTTACGCCAGAGGGCGTAAAAGCCCACCTTGGCACTGCGGGACCTCAGCGTCCGGCCGGGCTGGCGGCTCGGGGCAGCAGCGGGAGTCAGCGCCCTTCCCTGCGCCGAGGACCGAGGCTCGTCCGGGGCAGCGCGGCTCAGCTCCGCCGCGGGCGCCTCCGGGGACCAAGACCTTCCCTCTCGGAACCGCCCCCATGTGGGTGACGGGCTGTGGGGCCGCCAGCCCGACGCTGCCTGAGCCAGGGGCCCCGCCGGCCGAGCAGACGACCCCGCCGCCCGCAAGGAGAGCCGAACGAAGCGGGGCTCAGGGCTCGCTGACGAGGTCGAGGCCTGTTTGTCCACGGCGTCCGCAGCCGCTTAGCAGAGTCCGAGCAGCCGAGTGCCTCCCGCCGTGAACCCAGCCCGCCTTTCCAGAAGGGTCGGGGCCCGAGGGAAAGGAAGGCCTCTTCTGGGGGGTCCTGGACGCGGGGCATGCGCACGGAAGCCTCCAGAAGACCACCAGAAAGGCAGGAAGGGGGACTGCCCCGGGGGCACGGTGGCTAAGGGTCCGCGCTGCCAGGGCAGGGGCCCGGGTTCCATCCGCGGCCGGGGAGCTGGATCCCACTCGCCGCAACTAAAGAAGATCCCACACGCCGCAACTAAAGATCCCACACGCTGCAACTAAGACACGGCGCAGCCCAACAGACAAACAAATAAATACTATTTAAAGTCAAATGGAATAAAATAAAAAGGCCGGAAGGTAGGAGGGGAGTGAAGAAGCAAACGGAGGCGTCCCCGCCCGCGCGGCCGGCCCCCCGGTGTGAATAAGCCTCCGTCCCCGCGGAGGGGGACGTTGCCGCCGCGCACGAGGGCGAGAGACCTGACCGCACTCTCATAACCCAGGTTTGCAGGATGTGCGGGAAACTCCTGGCCCCTCCGCGCTAGCTGTTCTGCCAGGTGCCAGGTAAGCATTTGGGAGGGACGCTTTTCCCTACGGGGCCAGGTGGCCCTCAGGGAGGCTGGCAGAGGTGGGCCTGGTCACAGGCTCCGGCCCTCCTGCCCGGGGGTCACGAGCGCCCTGCACGCGCCACGGGGCGCCTGGGGTCGTGGCCTGTGCAGCCGGGGAGCTGCCCGCTCACCCGTCCTGCAGGCAGGACAGCGGCCCCTGGGCGGCCGGGGGCCGTGCGCGGGAGTTCAGGCCTGGGCGGCGGCTCCTGGTAGAGGCACGAGGCAGCCAGCGAGGCCTCTCCCCGCCGGGGCGCCCGGGAGTGACGGCAGCGGATTCGTGTGGTCCGTCACACGGAGACCCCCCCCCCCCCGCCGCCGCCGCCGCCGCCGCCGCCAACGCCGCCGCCTGCCACCTCTGCCCCCAGCTCTGCGACCAAGGCCGGGAGGGCGGACGGGCGGGGGCGGCGCTGCTGAGGGGGAGCGGGGCCGTGGTCTAGCTGAGGCTGCCGTGTCCCGTCCCTGCCACACCCTCTCCAGCCCGCGTGGTGCCCAGCCCTGGGCTCTGCAAGCCGGGGCCCTGCCCGGCAGGACTCAGCTGCAGAGACCTGGAACGGGTCACGTCCGGAGAGGTTCGGGCCGTGACGTCCAGTGGTCCCCAGACAGGTGAAGGGGCGTCCCCGCAGGGATGGTGCCTCCGCTGAGGATGCTCCGAGGGGACGTGTGATGTTTAAAATCCTGTTAAGTTTGTAGGTCTGGCAAAGGAAGGCTTTCCAGGCAGGAGGGTCTCTAAACCCCAGGAGGGCTGCAGAAAGAGGTAGAGGGCCTGCTGGGGCAGCCCGAGGGGCCAGACGGGTGTGAGTGTGGAGGCCTCTTCCAGCCTGGGGATGCGCTGGGATCTGAGTTAACGAAGAGATGGGTTCAGGGAGAAGAAGAGCCTGTACAGACCAGCAGGCAGCTGAGAGACGGGCGTGTGCACGATGTGCGAGGTGTGCACAGGGGCGGCAGGAAACCCAGCGCTGACGCTTTCTGATTCAAAGGAGGAGCGAGAAGTATGAGTTTTGTGACCATACTGGAACTAGACACTGTCTGTGCCTTGGCCGGCATTGTCACCGCTGCCACTTGAGCAGACCTGGTGACGGGGCCTGGTCTTTCTCCCAGAGGCTCGTAGGCGCCTCATTAAACACGAGCTCCGGCCTCAGCTGTGAAGTCCTGCTTTGGACGCCTTCTACTGACGCCAGACCAGCTCTGCTCGAGCAAAGCTGCAGGATCAGGGCTGGGGAGGGTTTATTTATCTAGAAAACTGAATCAGCCTTGGACCTAAAACCAGAAACTGTGACGTATCTAGACCAGAGCTGGGAAAACATCCTCACAGTGTTCCAAGCCTTCTGGTGGCATCTCCTCATTTACAGTTTATTTGGGATGGTGATGTTTAACGTTCTTGGACTTTGCAGAAACTTACTGTATTTCATGGCCTTCGTTCACCAACCTCCCAGAAATCTGTATCAAAGCAAAAGCCTGCACTTACGGTGTTGGGGGGTTGCCTTCTGCTCTGAGTTCTCCTGTAGCCCAAGCATCTTGCTTGGAGACACGTGGGCTTCTGGGAGTTGGGGGTAGGACCCTGTGATAAGCGTGCAGACCTTCAGTCATTCAGTGAGAGCTTCTCCCTTGTTGAGGCAGGATTAAAAGGTCAGGAGCACTCAAAATATAGAATGGGGTGACCTGTGCTGGACTTCTCGATTCTAAATGAAAAGATTGCAGTCTGTATATTCCTCTTTAAGTATTCTCTGGCTGCCTTCCACAAATTATGACATGTTGTAGTTTTATTATCCTTCCGCTGGAAAACTTCTTTGTTTTGTTTTGTTTGCTTTCATTTTTATTTTATTTTTTTATTGAAGTTTAGTTGATTTATAGTGTTGTATTAGTGTCAGGTGTACAGCAAAGTGATTGTTATATATAAATATATTAAGTTACATATATCTATTCTTTTTCAGATCCTTTTCCACTACAGTTTATTACAAGATACTGAATATAGTCCCCTGTGCTATACAGTAGGTCCTTGTTGCTTGTCTATTTTATATATAGTAGTATGTATCTGTTCATCCCAAACTCCCCTTCCCCTTTGGTAACCATAAGTTTGTTTTCTGTGTCTGTGAGTCTGTTGAAACCTTTTCTAATTTCCCTTTTAACTTCTTCTTCAATCTGTGGATTGTTCAGAAGTGTGTTGTTTAATTTTCAAATATTTGGGGTTTTCCTAGTTATATTTTTATTATTGATTTCTAATTTAATTTCATTGTAGTCAGAGAGCATACTTTATATGATTTCAATATTTTAAAGTTTATAGAGACTTTTTTATAGCCCAGCGTATCGTTTATGCTGGTAGAGGTACCATGAGTACTTGAACGCTGTTCTGCCCTTGTCAGGTACCTAAAAACGTAGGTGGTAGCGTCCAGATCTTCTTGTTTTTCTTGATTTTTGCCTAGTTATTCTATTAGCAATCTTGTCAATTGCTGAGAGGGGGCTGTTAAAATCTCACACTAGAATAGTGGAGACATCTCCCTTTCCCTTTAATTATAGCAATATTTGCTTCATGTGTTTTGAATCTCTGTAGTTAGACACACACACATTTATGGTTGTTATGACTTTGGATGAGCTGATCATTTTATTGCAATGAAATGTCCCCTTTCATCTCTGGAAGTACTTCCCGTCTTAAAGTCTGTTTCCTCTGCAGTAACGCAGCCCCTGAGCCGTCTTATGCCTGCTCTTTGCTGCATGTATCCTTCTCCATCCACTTACTTGCAGCTTACTTGTGTTGTATTTAACCTGCACTTCTTCTGGACGGTGCATATATAGAGAATCTCTATTCTGACAGTCTCTGCCTTTCAGCTGGAGTGTTTAATCCATCAATCTTTAACGTAATTACTGACATACTTGCGTTTGGATCCACCACTGAGTTTGTCTTCTCTTTGTCTACTCTCTTTTTGTTCCTTTTTCTTCCCCACCTCTCAGCCTTCTTGATCTCACCGCCAGGCCTCATGGACCAGATTTATATCTGCAGCCCGGGCCCCTCCCCTGGACCCCAGACTTCGAGATTCAACTCTCTCCTCAACGTGTGTCTTTGGGCACCTAATAGGCGTCTCACACCCACACCAGGCCCAGCCTCCCGACGGCCTTTCCTGCTCTTCTCTCAGTGGTCCCCTCGAACACGGTGGCGATTCTTCCTGGTGCTTCTTCCACATCCCCCTTCTCCTGGTCAGCATTCGGCCCGTCCTTCCCGGCCTTCCGGCCAAAACTTGGAGTCGTGCTCGACTCTTCTCTTTCTTTCACCCTCACATTCAATCCATGCGTCTCCCGTCCGTCTCATCTTCGACAGACACAGAACCCACTGCTTCCCACCACCTCACCTGGACATCCTAGACAGAGCACCCTCACCTGTCACCCGGGCCACAGCGCCCACCCGCGGTGGTCATCCCACAGTCTAGTCTCAGTGCAGCAGCCAGAGGGATTCTTTGAAAAGCTAAGTCTCATCACTCCTCTGTGATGCAATGCCTCCCATTGTAAAAGTCAGAGGGTTTACAATGACCTATCAGACCATTTCCTGTATCTGCTCTGTTCTCTTCTCCTCCTCTTGATCACCCCATTCTAGCCATCTCGGCCCCTTTACTGTCCCTCAAACTCTGTTTCTTGACTTCTTTTCGTTATTGCCTCCGCTGGGAGCAGAAGGGAAATGCCTGTTCAGATATTATTTTCCTAATGACCCTCTTACACCACCCCATGAAATCTTAATGCCATAAATATACTACATTTGATTATCTACCGTCTCTGTGTTTGTGCTTTACACCAGCGGTCCCCAACCTTTCTGGCACCAGGGACCGGATTCGTGGAAGACAGTTTTTCCATGGACGGGTTGGGGGGGGTTGGTCCCGGCGGTCATGAGAGCAACGGGGAGTGGCAGATGAAGCTCCGCCTGCTCGCCCACCACTCACCTCCTGCTCTGCGGCCTGGTTCCTAACAGGCCACGGACCAGTACCAGTCCATGGCCTGGAGGTTGGGGACCCCTGCTTTACACATTAAAAGAGTAAGTTTTTTTCATCCTCCAAGAGTGAATTTCCTGCCCCTTTGGATGATGTCTCCCTGTTGAGAATGCGTGCTTTCACTCTTTGCATGTCGTTCTACCTCAGGGCCTTTGCACCTACTATACCTTCTGTGCACAACACTCTTCCCCCATCGAGCTGTCAAGCTCACTCCCTCACCTCCCCCAGGACTTACTAAGACGGTCACTTTTCAGAGAGGCATCGCTCGGTCACTCTGTGGGAAGAGTGACTCCGTGACTCAAGCTCCCCACTCCCTTCCTGGCTCTGTCCTTTCACCTGAGCACTTGTTACCATCTGGCATCTCCACATGTTACTCACCTATTTTTTGTTGTCTCTCTGCCTTCACGAGAGTGCAAATTCCAGGAGATGTTTGTGTTCATCGATGGCTCCCGGACCTGGCCCATTTCTTGGCACACAGAACATGCCCTATAACACTTGTTGAGTGCACGCATGCCATGCTCACCTGTGCGTACCTTCCTTCACTGTGTGGCCCCGTGTGCCAGCTCATCCTCTATTCTCCTTTTCATCTACTAAGTCCTATCTTTGCTTTAAAGCCCAAGTCAGTACCAACTTCTCCCTGATCCCTTTCCTGGTTTTATGTCCTCAACAATATTATAAAGTTTTGGACTTCCCTGTGGTTAAAAACCTGTCTTGCAATGCAGGGGATGCCGGTTCGATCCCTGATTGGGGAACTAAGGTCCCACATGCCACAGGGCAACTAAGCCTATGCGCCATAACCGCTAAACACCACAACTAGAGAGAAGCCCGTGCACCACACTGAAGAGCCCACGTGCTGCAACGAAAGATCCTGCATGCCACAACTAAGACCCGAGGCAGCCAAAATAAATAAATAAGTAAATATTAAAAAGAAAGAAAAGAATATTATAAAGTTCTTATACCCCGCACTCCTGGCAGGAGTTATAGAATTAGAATTAACTATTGAAGGCTGAACTTCTTTTCTTCTTGGTCTAATATGCCTCAAAACTATTCAGTGACACTACCTTTTAGCTCCAAGAGATGCTGGGTTATTCCTGAAACTGTGAACGTTTATATACCATCAAAAGACTGGAATGGGGGGCGGGCTTCTGAGTTGAATGTGTGGACATAAAGAAAGGAGAGAAAACCATTTCACCTCCAGGCTGATTGACACCGTTGAAGTGTGCTTGGGTGGATTCAATCGGCCTGGTGCTACTGGAAGTAAGGAATATATTTTCTTGCTGGTTTTCATTGCATTAGATCATGTTGTTTTAACCCAAGGGCCTCAGGAAGTGCAGAGTAAATTGGAATGCTCAATCAAATAAAAAAATCTGCTTAAACGGAGTAATGGTTGGTTGTGCCACAAATGCTAAAGTTCAAGTTGACATTCCAGCCTGAGCTCGTAATGTTATTACTGAGGACCCTGTAGCAGGGGGAAGGGGAGAGGGTATCAGACTTCAACACACTGGCTGTGACTTTTGTTACTTTAGAAGAGAGTGAACCTTGTGATAACCTAACTCTTTTGTGGTTACTCATTTTCTCATGTGTTCAAAGGTCAGTCTGGGCAGGACAGCAAGTGTCAATATACTTTGCCATTTGCTTGGTGGGCCTTGGCTGGTGGAACAGAAGTGCCTTAGGGGAAATTGCAGTCCACGCCGTCCTGGCCATCCCATCTCTCCAGTGCTGGCGGGCGTGGGGAGGGAAGGGCGATCCTGTAGCAGGAGTGAGGGAGGCACTCTGTAGCCCACGGCCCTGCATTCCAGGGTGCAGGTGGCGTTTGGGGTCCAATTGTGCCTTCCTTATCCCAGTCCACTGCCCCCTAAACCCTGGGGGAGAAACACTTAGCGGGTGTGAGGCCAGGGAGGTTTACAGGCAGAAAAGCATCCTCGTTGAACCGTTAACTCAGAAGCCAGCGCTTTGTATCCTAAACCAAGGTAATAGTTGAAGAGGCATAACTGCTACCAAGTTTAGGTGAGAAGGTAGTTGGTTGAGTTTGTAAAACCCAGGCTAGGAAGACGTCAAGGGAGAGACCAGTTGGCATCTCTGGGTGGCTCTCAGCCAGTTTGCTAGAAATCCTTTTGCTGAAACTCCTTTAATAAGCTTTTACTAAACACTTACTTTACTAATTGTTTTGCTCCTTTCCCTATGGCTAGCACTGTTCACACCCCAGTCCACACATCACCCCAGCCTTTGCCCTCCTCTGCTCGGCCACTGCTGTTCTCCCAGGCCCATCTCTTTCCGACTGGTGCTTGGACACTATCCAACTTTCATGTCGGCCGGGAGGCCAGCGATGTTTGTCCTTCCCTCTCTGCTCAGAATCTTGTCTCAGGGCCTTAGGCTTGCTTGGACAGGGATTTGATTGTAAGACAGAAAGCTCAACTCTCTCGGTAACGAGTGATTTGGGAGATCCCACCGGTCAGAGCCTATGCTCCACCCAGCCTTGCCACATTGCTAATGAGGGATGCAGGACCCTGTGATGGGGTGAGAATCTCAGGAAGGAGCAAGGTTTTTAATCTCTCTTGCAAAAGCTCTATCCCGGGTCAATGTTTCATAACACAACAAGCACAGTCAAGTCCTTGTAAGACAGTCCATTTGTCCTCAAGTAGAAACACTTAAGATGATGGGTGATTTTTTTGGTGTGGTTCCTTTATCCTAAAAAATAGGTCCACATTCCCTGTGGCTACACTGGAGCTTCCAGCATGAAAGACTCATCACAGGCAGCGCTCCCCGAAGGGATGATGGACGTGCTTGGGAAGTTCATCGCCATTGATGGTGAAGGGTGTGTACAGGGGAGGGTGCCTTCATTCCCTCCAGTTGCAGCCATCACTTTATACCACCTGTCTGCCAACTGTCTCCGAGGACTTGCTGTTAACCAAGTTAAGTGAACACAGAAAGGAATCCAGAAAGAGCTAAGAGAATTTAAAAATCAAATCTGAGAACTAAGTATCAAATTTTCCCTCTGGCAGTCTTATCCGGGGAGCCCTTCTCTAGCACATGGGGCAACGCAGAAAAACTATTTGATACTAATGATGATTGAAATATGATCTAAATTAATTTACTATTTCACTAGAGTGGCTGACCTTCTAATGCAAGAGTACGGCTTCTCGCTCATGTTTCTACTGGGTTATGACAGTTGGGCCAGAGAAAAGGGCTTTCTGAATAATATGGCTTTGCCTGTGTTAAGGTGATACCAAGTTAGCACCTCAAAGAAATAATTATTTGGTTAGAAATAGTGCCCCAGTTACCCAGAAGAGTATCTGGAAGGGTGGCTTGGTAAAGTGACTCTAAAGCCTTGGGTGGGTCCTGGGTCCCTGCTCCATTGCCTTTTAGCTTTGTGATGCAGATCAAAGACAGGACCACTAGGAACTGCAGTTTCCTCTTCTGAAAATGGGGATAATAATACCTCCCCTCTCTGTATCATAGGATTGTCAGGATGAACAAATGAGGTAAAGCAGAACTCTTCAGAGACCGTAAAGCGTTACATAAATATTAGTTGTCACTACATGCTTTTCCGTGAGGCTAACGCCAGGAGACAGGTCATAGGGTATCTGGCAACCTGGCAGCAGGTGTAGGTCTCAGTGTCTGTCTGGAGGAGCCTCCGTCTTGCTGGTGGAGCAGGTGTACAATCCCTCAACCGTCTCTCACCGCGTCTTCTGGGGCTGGGGGCTGGGGGGTGGTACTTGGTATCTCCTGTGAAGCTCAGGGCGAAGGTTCTCCAAGTGTGGCAGCATCAGGAGCATATCAGCAACACCCGGGAACTTACTAGGAATGCAATTTCTCAGGCCCCGTTTCCGACCTGCCGAATCAGAAACCCTGGGCTTGGGGCCCATCGATCTGGGTTTTTTTTAATTAAAAAAAATAATAAATTTATTTATTTATTTTTGGCTGTATTGGGTCTTCGTTGCTGTGCGTGGGCTTTCTCTAGTTGCGGCGAGCAGGGGCTACTCTTTGTTGCGGTGCGCGGGCTTCTCATTGCGGTGGCTTCTCTTGTTGAGGAGCACCGGCTCTAGGCGCGCGGGCTTCAGTAGTTGTGGCACGCAGGCTCAGTAGTTGTGGCTCGCAGGCTCTAGAGCGCAGGCTCAGGAGTTGTGGCGCACGGGCTTAGTTGCTCTGCGGCATGTGGGATCTTCCCGAACCAGGGATCGAACCCGCGTCCCCTTCCTTGGCAGGCGGATTCTTAACCACTGCGCCACCAGGGGAGTCCCCCATCAGTCTGTTTTAACAAGCCCTCCAGATGATTCCGACACTTGCTCACGTTGGAGAACCGTGCACTAGGTCTTGGAGCCTTTGCAGAAACCAAGAACAAGGGCCCCGCTTTTTTTTTTTTTTCTTTTTTAAATTTTATTGAAGCCTAGTTGATTTACAATGTTGTGTTAGTTTCAGGTGTACAGCAGAGTGATTCACTTACACATACAGATATATCCACTCTTTTTTTAGATTCTTTTCTCATATAGGTCACCACAGATGATTGAGTAGAGTTCCCTGTGCTCTACAGCTGCCCCTTGTTGGTTGTCTATCTTATACATAGCGGTGTGTGCATGTCCGTCCCAAGCTCCTAATCTACCCCCCCCCCCCGCCACGTTTCCCGTTTTCAAAATCTGCGAGTCTGTTTCTGTCTTGTAAGTAAGCTCATTTGTGTCATTTTTCAATTTTACTCCACGCGCGAGCACCACCCCGTGACACCTGTCCACCTGAAGGACCCCACCTTGCCGGCTGTTACTAACCCTCCGCCACACGAGCGGCCATCACAAGGGAGGCTCTGGATTCTAGAGCCTCAAGGGGCTCGAGAAGCCAGTTTTCAGGTTGTGGCTCATTTTGTAGCTGAGGATTCTGCAGCCCCCAGGGGCTCAGTGAGAGCTGATCCAAACCCAGAGCTGGGGTCAAGGTGACGCTCGGCCCGGGGCTCTCCTCCCACTGCCTTTCTTGCATCCCAATCACAAAGTTCCAAGTACTTGCTCCTCAGAGGAGGGACCCCGCGGAGCAGCAAGGTCAGGTGGGAAGCTGGGCCCCCCGAGGGCAGGGCCCCAGGGGAGGTCGCGGATACCTTCCTGGTGGCCTGGAAGAGACGTCATCTCCAGGAGTGATTGGGGGGGCTCCCACCACCCTCCTCAAGAGGGAAATCAGGTATGGACCTCAGTCAGGAGCCCTGAGGGGTCCCTTCCCTGGAAACCACTTCCCTGGTGGGCGTGGGCATCCTGGCTGGTGTGAAGGCTATGATTCTCGTTGCTTTGGTTTATGTACATAAAGACGCCGAGGTCAGGGTCAGGATCAGGGAGCATTTTCTACAGGAAAAGGCCAAGGTCGGAGCAGAGGGAGATTGCAAATTGAATCAAGCACCAGGAAAAACGGTCACTGACAGCTACCTAGGCAGGCTGGTTCCTGCAGCGAAAGCTGAAATCCAAGGATGACCCCAAACCCATTCCCAGAAATCCTCACTTCAGGCTCGTAGGAGGTGAGTGAGGTCTGGGTGTGACGGTGATTCAATCACCTTGTAAACAGCTCTACTCAGAGCAGCAAAAGTTCTCTCTTCTTCTTTTCCCCTCTCCCTCAAATTGCTCCTTTTGTCAAGAGGTAATTTGGTCTTTCAGTATCACCAAAATGTTGCTGTGGACTTTCAGAAACGCTCGCAATTTCTACCCATACCCTGGTTCAAAGAGAAACGGACAGTGAATGTGGTGGCCCGTCGCAGCTTCTCCCTTTGAGACGGGCCGGAGCCTAGAGTCTCCGTGGGAGGCTCAGCTGCTGTGACCCCCGGGGTGGAGGGTGTACCTCGCTCGACTTCCTCAGCTCTAAAGTCAGAGACAGACGTGATCATTTCCGTGATTTAATTTAAAAGAGGCTGACGTGGCCTCACGTAGCTCTTACTCAGTACCAGAGGAACGGTTTGATTAATTTGATCAGTCTAGACGGGCAAGTCATGTGGGATTGGAGCCTGAATTATCCTGTTAGCCTCTTGGCTTTGATCTCGACCCGAATGAGAGTCGGGTTCTCAGGTCACGTGAGGGCGGGCTGTGGGGCCCCAGGCCGCGTCCGCAGCGCGCTGCCACCCTCAGTGCCGGGGAATGTCAGTCACCTTCCTTCGGTGTTGCTTGGATCAGGAGAGGAGGGGATCTCTGTTTTACTCATGTGTTTGGAGGTTTTCTGTTTGCTTTTGAAGGTTGAAGTTGGCCAGAAGAGTTTGTGGGTTTGTAGGAACAATGCACACATTTAGGACTCAGAGGTTTAGGGCAATGCCTCCCGGGGGTTCTGTTCAGTAAACGCAATTACAGCAAAAATACAAAAAAACCAAAGAATGAACCAGGGTGGCCCAGAATATGACCTCCTCCTTGGGAGGCGCCCTGGCCTGCTGGCGGGTGACACAGGCCCCTCACAGGGAAGGGTGCTCTGTTCAGAACGGTGGTCACAGCCGTGGTCCACACCTCACCTGCTGCCACCAGCTTCCCCGGCCTCATGCCCAGAGGAGATTATTTGTTACTGTCCGAGGCCCTAGGAAGGTTCTGGGAACAGGGCTCACAGCCCTCTTACTGAGGTCACCGCATGACACTGAGACACGTTCGTTGAAATACCGAGTCTCAGTTTCCCCTAGAAGGACCTCGCTTTCTGTGTCAACAGCAAAGGGCAGCCGCCTGTCCTCCCAGGTGGGTGCTGCTTCCCTCTGGTCACTAGAGGGCGAGAAAGACCCAAGCCCAGGCCGGCCCCCTCTGGCCAGAGGGTGTGTCCCCTCCAAGAGGAGAAAGCTCTGGGCTGCAAAGACAGTGCATCTTTATTCTCTGGAAAACAAAACTGATAATGGCTGTGTATGTTCCAGTGTTGGCTTAGGAATAAGGGGTTACCTTGGTGGGTTTTCCACTTCCTTTTTCATTTTTAAACAGTTTTTACGTTCTCTAGAGAGTGAACACAATTAAATAACTTGAATGATGCACAGTTAAGAACCCAAACGTGTGAGAAAAGAGCAGGTGGTGGTTTGGGGCAGAGGCCCTGCTCCCAGCGCTGCTGCTCTGGCCTCAGGGGCTGTGACGCACGGGGAGGACGCTGGGAGGTCAGAGCTTTCAGCAGCAGGAAGGGCACAGCCTGGGCTTGGCGGTTCTGTTCCCGGTTCTGCAGGGCCCGGTCCCAGGAGCATCTCAAGGCAGACTTATCAAGAATTTAAAATAACATGTTCCAAATGAACCTGTCTAGGGAACATAATCAGACTCACAGACACAGGACAGACTTGTGGCTGCCAAGGGGGAGGGTGAGTGGGGGAGGGATGGAGTGGGAGTGTGGGATTAGCAGATGCAAACGAGTATAGAGAATGGATCCTACTGTAGAGCACGGGGAACTATAGTCAATATCCTGTGATAAACCATCATGGAAAAGAATATGAAAAAGAATGTGTGTATATGTGTATGTATAAGTGAATCACTATGCACTACAGCAGAAATTAACACAACGTTGTAAATCAGCTCTACTTCAATTTAAAAAAAGAATGGAAAAAAAATAACGTGTTAGCAGAAGCTGGGAAAATAAACTACAGCACCACCGTGAAGAAAGATGTGGGATCCCCAGCTCACCTCCCCTTCCCCCATCTCTCCTTCCGCCCTCCTCTGCCTTCTTTTTGGGGGGGGTCTCGAATTATGCTATGGATATGAAATGATTTTGGAGGAAGCTTGTTAAGGTCTGCTGAGTCTTTATCCCCATAGAAAGTTAAATCTGGCCACTTGTCAAGTGAAAGAAGATGGACTCTGTCAGGACAGAGAGAAAGGAAGTGCCTTTCAGTAACACACAATGCAGGTTTGGGAGAATGTCTATGAGTTTGAAACGGTTTTGAGATTTTCTCTTTGGTCTTGTGTGGATCGCAAGCCCAGTTATCAGCTGTCTTCCTGTGGTCCATCTACCCTTTGCAGCCTGCGCTATGATTACCTGCCAGTGAACTAGACCTGCCAGGTTAGTAAGGGCTGGGTCGTACTATGATTTTTTTGTGAATTAGAAAAAGGCACCTCCTCTCAGGCAGTCAGGGCAAACCCCAGGGTGCACGGTGGTTCTGGGGATGGGAGCTGAACCTCAGCCCTCACTCATCCCTGCAGCGGGAAGTCCTTGGTCTGGAACAGCTTGGCACAGTCTGAGTTGACTCTTCAGTCCTTAGTCCTTCATGAGTTCCAGGGCCCAGCATTTTCCCTACTTCTGGAAAGTGACCAGAACCTGTGGCTGTAACTCTAGCATCTTAGTGTTGAAAGAGATTTTAAAGGGTCTCTTGCTCCAACCACTGGTTCACACGTCCTTCACCCGACTTCCTCTAGTGCTGGGGAACCACCGCCCCTCCCGGCTCCCAAGAGCAATCATGCTAGCAAGGTCTTCCTTACTTTTAAGTGTTCCTGACAGCTTACTGCTGGCACCCACTGGTCCATGGTGCGCCCTCTGCAGTTATACAAGCAAGTCTCCTTTTTTATCATTGAAAGTTTTCCCTTCGCATTTATTGTTAAGCATGGCACTGAGTGCCTTTACCAACTTGATCGCTTCTCAAAGACCTTTTAAGGTGCTCCGTCTGCATTAAGCTTACGTTCTAGAGTGGTCTGGTCAGTGCAGTTTCCAGTAGGAGAGTCATAATTTGGCGGTGGACTTTTTTCAACTGGCACTGGCACCAAGTTGCCTTGTCAAACACCTGTGCTATTACCTGCATCTGTTTTTAAGGGACAGAGCTCCTAAGTGATAGGTAGGGTCAGATGGCTGCTTTTTGGAGGCCTTCGTAAAGCATTTCTTGAAAGGTAGTAATTGCACTTTATTTGACTCGATAGAGAAGGTGGCGCTCGCTGCTTTGGACCCTGATTTCACTTTTGAGGCTCTTCCACAGAATCTGGAAATGATCTTAGAGTTCACTCTACTGGTCATACCTGATGCATGACAAAACGGGCCTGGGGAGGTTTGTCCATGTTTGGCCCAAACCACACACTGCTGGCCGGAGCCCTACGTACGCAGAGCCCCAGGAGCAGGGAACACCTCTCTCCTCTTCTCTGAGTTGGGAGCTCCTGAGGGACATGGACCAGGGACAGTGCCCCGCCACCTGCCCTGGCCACAGAAGTTTCACACTTCTTTTCTGTGTTTTCCAAGTTTCCTTCAATGATGCATAACTTTTGCAATCAGGAAAAAATACATATAACTACATTTATATAAAACCGTGTTTTTTCCAAACACACGTAAACTCCCCTGGCCTCGTCTCTACAGCTGCAGGGTGCCACTCAGGAATGTCTATTCCATCACCCTCGACTGCTTTGCAATAATTAAATGACTCCCGGAGCCCATTTTGACCAAGAGCTAGACAACAATACAGCCCTTTCCCATCCCATCCACCACCGTCCTCACTCCCCCGCTGCCCCGGGCTTGTTCTGAAGACCCACATCTGTTCCCTGCGTTGAAGGGGACAGGGAAGGAGGTTTTGGTGCGGACAGGACTGAGAACTCCAGCCTGATGGGGCGCGATGGCACAAGGGTCGCATCGCCAATCCCTGCAGACTCTATCCTGGGGGGATCCGTCCAGACCAGGAGAGTCTGCCCGCCGCTTGTTTACCAGGGAGGAGGCGGCGGGGAGGGGCGGGGCGGCAGAGGACAGCTGGCCGGAGCCGGCAGGCGAGCGGCCGCGGGGGCGCAGGGGCGCTGACCTCGAGGCCGCGGGAGGACCGGCGCTGCTGCGGTGCGCCGGGTCCCTGCAGAGCCGCGCGAAGCGGCGGAGCTGCTTGTGGCCTCGGCGCCGGTACCTTCGATGAGGATGCGGGGCTCTCCGCGTTCGCTTCCCCCAGGGATCTCGCGCCCTCCCCGGGGCCCCCCCCCCCCCCCAGCCTCGGCCTCCCCTCGTCCATCTTTTCTTGTCCGATCCCTGCGGCTCGAGGCCTCCCTAGAACAGACACTAGCGTCCCACCGACGGGCCCACACGGCGATGCTGCTGCTACTTTTTTCTACTTGCAACGGAAACTCAGAGGAACCTGCGTTAGCATTTATTTTCTGCTCACGCTAATATCTCCAGGTGCTCCTCTGCTTCCAGTAAACCGGGAACCAGTACAAATGTGCAGAGCCTGGGGTTAACGCTCCCGAAACTTCCCGGATCTGTCAAGATGGAAGATGCCCCCCGCCCCCTCCGCGGCTACCACCCGCCCCCCGCCCCCCCCCCGCCCCCTTATCTCCCTTGTCTTGCTGGACTCCTCGCTGCGTGATAGAAACGAAAAGATTTTAGACCTGGAAGGGCTTTGATTACACCTCGAGACAAAAATATGAAAACATAGGTTCTTTTCTCTGCATTATCTGCGTCTATCAAGGGCCTGAACTCACCTATTTCCAGAAACGTTGCAGGGCTTCCGGGGAAGACTTGAAGGATTAGGGAAAGAGTAACGTCGGCATGTCGGCACGCCCTCTCCTCCCCGCCCCCCGCCACAGTTTCTCCAAACATTTGTTAGACAGTCACCTAAAAGGATGGCGGGGTTGAAAGCGTTTTGAGGACAGGAGCTCTTCAGTAATCGTATTGATCATCCATAAAAAAGAGCGTGGCTCGCGAGGAGCTCGTGGCAGGTACATCCGTAATCAATCAGGGTTTTATTGGGAAATGCCTTCTTCTGACTGCGTTAAACAGCATCAGACTTTGTTGAAAAATGCTGTTGAACTGGGGACGGGTGATCCAAAGGAGTCCTGTGCTAAGGAGGAAGATTCTTCTGGTCTTTCCCGGAAGACCAGAGGCATGAATCATGGCTCCTGGGAGCAGCTCTATTTCTTGTGTAATGATAAGTTAGTCCACCAATTTGTCTCAGCTGATTCTTGGATTACTTACATTCATGGGAGGTAAACTCTGTTGGCAAGAGTCTTGCTGTGTTTAGAGAGACGTCACCCTGCCAGCCTGGCTTGGCCGTGGCATCGTTTGTACCTCTGACCCTCAGCTCCAGGGAGAAGAGAATCCTAAAACCAGCTGGAAAGGCCTGAAGCAATCATCAGTGTATCCAGATGATTAAAAAATGGATCTGAATAAAGCCTTTGATTTTAAGGAAAATCATGTAACATTTCTATAGGGTTTCACACTTAAAACTTCATGAGATGGTCTCACGTTCCTCTTGCAGGAATATCAGAGGCAGCTAGGCCACGCACCACTGTTGTCCTTTACGGGAAGGGGGAGGTGGGGCACAAAGGGGACAGTTCATTTCCCGGGATCACACAGTGAATGATGGAGCCTAGGTACAAGTTCAGGTCTTCAGTCTCCTGGTTAGTGATGTTTCCTCATCTACAAAGTTACATCCTTTCCACTGGAAATGCGCTCATTGGCATCTGCTTCTTAAAAATAAGACGTATTCGGGACCACACTGTGAAAGGCATCAAACGGAATAAAGGAGTGATAAATGGGTTTTCTGGTCTTTCAGCGTTTATAAACTTCTTAAGGAGCCAGATAGAAAAGGAAAATTTAGTAACGATGAAAACAATCCTGCTTCTTTAGAGCCCTGTCTTCATACTCCTGTGATTTTATGAGGAACAGCTAAGTGGTATGGGGTAGGGCAGAGTGGGTGGAACTCTAAGGAAGCAAGTGACTACTTTGGCTTTTTGGTTGTAAAGTTGAAGGATTTGGCTCACGTGTTACATAAAGACTGGAAGGCACCTTGGCCTCCGGTATCCAAACTACATGTGTGGAGAAAGCCAGATGATTATTTACCCCAAATACCCATCTCTCTCAGGAAACTGATAAAAAAGCTCTTTTAGTTGCCGCAGTCAACTGAAAAGACAGGATGTTCAAGATGGTTGTCTATTAAAAATAATCCAAGTTCAAAGTTGTTTTTCAGTCCTGGATTCTGGAAATGTTCTCAGTCTTTAGTCCACGTAAGATGGGCCACCTTCATTTGGTTACATTAGGTTTTTTAATTTTAAAATTTGGACATTTTTCAACTTTCATTTCTTTAAATATTTTCTCTGAGCCCCTCTCCCGGAATTTCAATTACATGTGTGTTAGACCACTTGACAGTAGCCACAGGAGCACTGAGGCTCTGTTCTTTTTTCTTCTGGCCGTGCCGTGCAGCACGCGGGATCTTCGTTCCCTGACAAGGGATCGAACCCATGCCCCCTGCAGTGGCAGTGCAGAGTCTTAACCACTGGACCTCCAGGGAAGTCCCTTGAGTTTATTTTTGATGAGGGAATTCCCTGGCGGTCCAGCGGTTAGGACTCAGTGCTTTCAGTGCTGGGGCCCGGGTTCAGCCCCTGGTCAGGGAACTAAAATCCTGATGACAGCGAACACTCAAGTGATAAACTCACACTTTAAAATTAAGAATTTAAAGGAATGATCTTAATTCCACTCACTAATACTTTTCTTATTAAAAAGGCGAGTTAATGATGAGGGGGACGTTTCTCTTTATAGAAGTGTTCCAGCTAATAAATGAACATAAAATAATAGAATATCACAGTTTTGCATTCCCCACTGAAATAATGGATGTAGGCAATGATTATCTGTAACTTCACGTCACACAAATAGAGGCAAAGAGACAGAATGAACTTACGAGAGAGGCACAGTCATCATCTGGGAGGTGGTCTTACCAACTGAGCCTGAACCCGATGGAGACTTTTGATCTAACAACCAGTTCACGGGAAATAAGAGCAGGAAGGAGGAACGTGTTAAGTGACCCCATGGAGATGCAATCAGCAAACTTTAGACCACAGAAAACCCTATAGGACAAATGATCTGATTGTTCCCATAAGTAACCAGCAGAGAAAAAAGAAAAGACAGAGGGGAGGTGGAACCGATAAATGTAAAGACTTATAAGGACATATCAATCAATTACAATGTGTGAATCTTTATTTTAAGCCTAATTCTAACAGTAACAAAAGATAAAGATAAAAAATAAAAAGGCGAGTTAAACGATAACCTTGTTTTTATGTGTGTATCATATATGTGCCATATATATATATATATATATATATATATATATATATATATATATATAAATGCCCTATGGTGCTGGCCTGCCCACACTTTCCGGTCTTCCTGGTCCACGACCTTGATGACGGGCCGCAGTCGTGTTTTATATCAGCCAGGACCCTGCCCTAGCTGATGGGACCATAAACTGAGCATTTTGAGATGATCTCTCCCTAAGCTGAACAGCAACCTGTGTAACGGGGGCTTATGATTGTATAAAAGCAAGCAGAAGTTATGAAGAGCAAAAACTAGAAGTAGGGAAAGTATGCCAGCTGTTTGGTAGAGAGGTGAGAAGCAAAGAGAACCCTGGGAAAATGAGACCCAAGTGTTCTAGTTTCCGGTTTCAGGGATACTGGCTTCTCGGGAAGATAAGTAATGCTTGTAAATTACCAACTGGCTGTATCCTGACAATAAGCCTATTGTATCCTCCCAAGAAACCCCTCCTAAATTAAGTCATCTCAAGTGGGTCTCTCATTCTTTTAATTAAACAAGTTTGACTGAGCTATAAATGTGCATATTTTAAATGATATCTTTGAAATGATAGGCTAAAAATATAGGTAAGTGACACCAAACTATGAATGGGGCAGTGAAGGGTTACTTGTGTTTAAACAAATTCACAGCAGAATAAGAGCTTATGTGTTAGGTGACCAAATGGAACAAAGGAAGATTATCGAATATGGGGGAAAATGCCCTGTAAGTTCTTCCCTTAATATCAAGGATAAAAACAAGAATTGTTCAGTGATGATCTCAGTGCAACCCTGCAGCTCTCTTCATGACTTCTGCCCACAGGAAACATTTCACTGAAATGCATTAAATATTAGAAGATATGCTCATTTGGATGGCATTTCATTTCATGGGTTGAACACATACATCAAATTTAATGTGCATCTTGATACTTTGTAAACGGCAAAACAAATACTGTATAGCTAATTATTTCCTCAGACACTGTTGCGAAATAAAAACAGAGGCAGGGACAGAAACATGATGGCAAATACCAGTAATTTCAAAGTTCCTCTGCAAAAGACCTCATTCTGTTCTGTTAATGAGATTGCAGTTTGGAAGATCCAGTGTTAGAATAGAATGGATTGAGGAGCAGTCATTACAGCAGTCCCCCCTTTTCTGCAATTCTGATATCCGAGGTTTCAGTTACCTGATGAATTGTCCAAAAATATTAAATGGAAAAAACCAGAAATAAACAATTCATAAGTTTTACATTGCATGCCATTCTGAGCAGTGTGATGAAATCTCGTGGTGTCCAGCGCCGTCCCGCCCGGGATGTGAATCATCCCCTTGTTCCCTGTGTCCTATCCCTTAGTTACTTAGTAGCCCTCTCAGTTATCAGATGGGCTGTTGCGGCCGCAGTGCTTGTGTTCAAGTGACCCTTATTTTACTTAATAACGGCCCCAAAGGGCAAGAAGAGGGATGCTGGCAATTTGGATATTCTCTTACCGTGCCTAAATTATACATTAAACCTTTTTGTAGGTATGTATGAATAGGAAGAAAACCCACAGAATGTATTGGGTTCAGTGCTATCTGGGGTTTCAGGCATTCACTGAAGGTCTTGGAACATAGACCCCCCGGGTAAGCCTGGATAAAGGTGGAGCAGTGGGAACACAGGCCGGTTTTGGGCGGTGGGCCAGGATGCAAGGTTTCAGCCAGCGTCAAGCAAGAGCCTAAATGTTTGATTGTCTAATGAAAATATCAGAGCTTTTAATTTTAATGGTTTGTACATGAACATTAAAAAACAAAATCCAAAAAAAGACAAGTATTGCCAGCTAAGGAGATAGAATGCCAAATACTGTCCGTTGCTTGAATCTGAACAGCATTCTGGGTCAAGGATGTTCCGTTAAGCAGGAATTTAAGGTAACTTCTCAGCTTTAAAAGATTAATTTACCATTTTAGTTAAAAGAACAAAAAGGAATCAACCTCGTTATTTGACATCAGATAGGCAAAACTAGCAGAAATTATTGAATAATTTCTAAAAGTTCTACTGGCTTAATTGGAGATTACATTAACATAAGTCAGTAGAACAAAGGCTATATCAAGGATCACACAGAATATATTTGATACTATTTGATTATAAATAATGTCCATTGTTAAGTTCATGATGTTCTTTTAATCCATTTCTTACTGTATTCTAAAGTTAGTTGCTTTAAAAATTCTCAACACAACAGATACTCTGTGGTATTGGTAAAACTCAATAGCATTTTTGCTAGTCTGTAGGAGGATGGGCATTTGGGAATGTGGGCTTCAGTCTTCCCCTTTTTTTCTAGGTCCTATCACACTATGTCCTGGACTCTGCACTCTGTCCTTTATCTCCTTTTCCATTTTGGAGGAAAAAAGAAAAGAAAAAACTTCACTAGACACTCATTCCTTTGGGCTGGGCTAATCTCTCACCTTTGACCATATTCCAAAGAAAGTAAATTTTAGCTCTGCACTCCTAACTTCTGAGAACAAATGACTTTAAGAAAACAAAAACAAAAAACAAAACTGCTCCTGGGAATTCAAAGTGTTATCTAACCTCTGTGGATTGTTGGTTGGTAGAAGATTTGTATAACAGGGAGAAATGTTAGAGTCTATCTCTAGACTGCAATAGTTTGTATGCTAGCCGGGAACTTGAACACAACTGCTTCTGAACAAAATGTACCAAGTTATTTTTCATCTGTATCGTGGAGAGAGGAATTGCTGAAATGGTGTATCACATATAACTTTGGGGAACAATGGCATTATTTGGGTAAGCAGAGATTGCTAGAGTCTTTACAGCTTTGTTAACAAAATGACTTGGGACATAAAAACCCTTGAGGTATTTTTTTTTCCTATTTATAAGAAAAATAAAATTTAGAGTTTTTCTGTGTATAGGACAACCATGAAAATGCATCATAGTGGCATGCTGTGATTATATAGTATATATATGTTCATATATATCATATCTAGAACACTGTTCAAAGGTAATAAAATAAAACTATTATAATGTTTAATTATTTCGGGTTTTAGGTCTAAAATCAGCTTTCTGTTCTTGGGTATAGATAGCTGGTTCCCAGCTTATATTTTCACAATTTCCTTCATAAGAGTAAAACGAAATTGTTCATTGATTTCATTTGTTGATTTAAATTAAAAAAAAATCCCACTAGATTTTACTATTTTCCCCTCTACTTATCAACCTACCTGTGGGAAAGTAATAACCAAATTACATACAAAACACAAGTAAAATTCTGTAGAGAAGCAATTTTCCTTGAGCCTTAAATTGAATTAAAATGGTTGCTTATTCTTTCAACTATTGATATGGCCTCATAGTTGACATATTATCCCTAAACAAATTTTGATTTTCCATATGGATTCAAACACTCTTGTTCATTTAGCTGAAAAGTCCATGTCTGCTCCAAAACCCTTAGATAAAGTGCAGACTTATTTCTCTTAAAATGAATTTTTAGCCATTTAAAAAGCCTGCCCATTAAACTAATAATGAAAATAAAAGAGGCGGAATCACTGTCTGATCACGATGTTCTTATTCTGAATTGTATTTGGAACAAAAAAAGTACACATCCTGGAATAACAACAACTGATGTTAATTCAGTAAAATGTAAGTATCAGAGTATGAACCCTTTGGGTTGAAGGTAAAAGAACCTTAAGTAACAAGAGGACCTTATCGAGGAGCCTGAGTTAACCCTGACATGGAACTTAAGGACCAGAAGTTAAGCCAAGGACTGGGAATCCATCTGGACTTACATCTTTGCCACCCTGCACATCTCTGTCCTTTTTTTCTTTCTTTGCAGACAGGTGGACTCTGAATTTGTTTGTCTCTCGTGAAGCGACCTCTAGAGACTGACCAGCACCTCAGTCTAAAGACCCCAAAGAGAGAACCTAATTGGTCCAACTGGGGTCATGTGACTAGTTATGGCCAGGGGGGCACAGTGCCCTAGGGGACGTGCCTAGGGGACGAAAGGGGACGTTCTCTGAAGGGGGCTGGGAAGGCATTCAAAGTGTTCACTACAATACGACTTTCATCAGCGCATCCCCCTAGACCCTCTTCCGTTAAACAGGCATTTTTATCTGCATCACAGGTAGATACGGTTATTTTCTGGTGCATCTCCGCCCACTCCTTGCTTCACATCTATGCTCCAGCAACAAAGAATTGCTTGTAGTCCCAACTACCCATCTTCTACTTACCACCCCTAGGCCCCCTTGCGATCAATGAATTTCACGCCTAAGTTCCTGTGGTCCTCTGTGCTTGTAATGGTCCCCTCCCAATTCTTTCATTCTTTAGGCGTCATGGCAGATGTCACTGCTTGCAGAAGACCTTCTGGACTTGCTTCCCTTCCTGGGCTAGTTATCGCTGCTGTCTTTACGCATCATAACTGTGCACATCTCCGTCATCCCTTGTTTGTGATTTACCATGTAGGTTCTGGCATCTTTTGGACCCCGCAAGCTGTGAGCCTGGCCTGCAGTGGGTGCTCCAAAATAGTTGAACGAATATGCTCGAAAAGTTTCCTGTTGGCTAATAATGGACCCTCTAGAGTTAAAAGAGAGTGTGTCATTACAGGACAAGTATTGTCTGCATAAACCCCTTAGAGCTGTTAACTTGTCAAATACTCACATGTCAGGAAGTACCAACCAAACCTCCCCTCGGGACCTGCTGGGCAGCCCCCCACTTAAGAAACGCCCGCTGCTGCTTACCTGGTGCCCTAACCAGTTTAACTGCCTCTTAAAACTTCTGCTGGGCTGGCGCTCCTCTCCTTTTAGATGCAGTTTTGATCCAGTGAGGTAATGGGCAGAACATCAGTTTATGAAATTATTTTTTCTGCATATACACGTTATTTTTCAAAGGCAATTTCGTTCACTACATCCTGCAGCTCTGTGGACTTTACAACATTAACTTACAAGGTTGGCCTTGATTTTCAGTCGAGACATATATATGTATGTGTGTGTATATATATACACACAAAAATATATATGTATACAAAAAATATATAGAGAGATATTTTTCTTCTTAGTCTTAATTTCTGCACTCTTTAGTACTCAAGGGTTTGACTGCTTCTCCTGCCTTAGCATTAAATGCGCCTTTCCCCCTCGCCCCACCCCTTGACATTTTATCAGGTCGCAAAAAGCTGGCTGATCCTAAAAGGAAATTTTGCAAATGGTTGACTTTTGTTAACCCCAGGTTTGGGAGGGAGGGGAGAAAAGAGCTTCCCTCAGATAAGAGTTTTAAACTGAATTTCCTCTCCACAAAAATAGAAAAACAACAGCAACCCTCCCAGGACCGCCTTTGGGCACTTTGTGGCGGGCAACCCCCCAAGTCCTAGTAAGTGAATTAGCATCTCAGAAGGGCGCTTCCCGCGGGGCTGGTACTGATCAGGGTCAGCCGGTGTGTTTGCCTGCGACCGTTCGGGGGGGTGGTTAATTGAGTGTCAGTCTCGGCCAGTGTCGTCTCGCTGGCGCCGGGCGCTTTTGGATTTGCTAATTCTCGTTAAGTGTCTATGGCCGGCTACTCGTCCCGTCTACCCGGGAGAACTCGGCGGCCCCTGCACATCGACAGCCTGTCTGGGCCTTATTGATCACTCGGCGGGGCGGACGCGCGGAAGGGGCGGGGGGGAGGGCTGAACGCGCCCCCTTCCCGCCCGGACGCCCTCCCCGGGCGCTCGCCGGCCCGCAGGGCCCACGCCGGGGGCCGCCCCCGCTCCCCCGAGCTCCCGAGACGCGCCGCGAGGCGGGAGGGGTCCGAAGGCGGCCGCGCGGATCACTCGCGAGTTTCGGGGAACGAAAAGGAAGCCACGCGCTGGCGCACGCCGGCCCGAGGCAGCGCGGTGAGGGTCACGGAGGCGGGGGCCCGAGGCACGGCCCGAGGCCCGGCTCAACCAGCCGGTCCCGAAGGTCACGGGCGCGCGGCCTCCGCGAGGGGGAGCGCGGGAGACGGCCGGCGCCCTCCGCAGCCCAGACGCCGGCGCCGCTCGGAGCCGCGGGGCAGCGTCCTCAGCCGGCGCCCGGCCCCGCCCCCTGGCTGCGGGAGGAGCGCCTGGAGCCCGGCGGCCAATCGGACGGCGCCGGCGCGGCCGGGGCGGGGCGGCGCCGGCCGGCTCCCAACGCGGGGCGCTATTTACGGCGAGGAGCCGGCCTGATCCGGGCGGGTGTAGGCGGCAGCTGGCGGCAGGCGGTGTCTGCGCGCTCCGGCGCTCGCGCCTTCGCCGAGTGGCCGGCCGAACGCGGGGAACGGAGCCGGGCGCCCACCCCGACCGCCGCGCCGAGCGGAGGAGCGCGCCCTGCGGAGTCGGACCCTGCCCCGCGCGCCCTCCAGCCGCGCTCCATGCTCCGGCCGCGGCCCGGCCCCGCGCCCCGGGCAGCACCCATGCCCTGCGCGCGCCGGGAGCCGTAGGCTGCAGCTGCGCCGCGGCTCCGGGAGCCGGCGGGGGCGCCGCGGCCGTGGGGGCGTCCATGGATCGCCACTCCAGCTACATCTTCATCTGGCTGCAGCTCGAACTCTGCGCCATGGCCGTGCTGCTCACCAAAGGTGGGTGCCCGCCGGCCAGCCGGCTGGGCGCGCGCTCCCCGGGGAGGGCCGCGGGGTCCCGGGGCGCCCGCCGCCAGGGCTTTGTTAGCGGCGGGAGAGGTGGCCTCCCTCGCGGGGCCCGCAGGTCGCGACAAGTTGCCCGTCCTTAGAAGTCGCGGCGGTGGCTTCGCGGCCGCCCCCGGGTGTCCCGGGCCCGACGCGCGGAGGGGGAGTGACAGCCTGCGGGCGAGTGGTTGTCAGTGTTAGTGCAGGTCGGCCCGTCGTGAACTTCCGAGCGCTGCAGCCGGGGAGCGGGGCCCGACCGTGGAGGCGGCCGGGAGGGACGGCGGACCCCGCCCCCGTCGCCCAGTGCCCGCGTGTGCGCGTCTCCGTCGTGAGTGTGTGTCTCGGTGGTCTGCGCGGCTCTGTATTTGAGTGTGTCTCTGCTGCGAGTGCGTGTGTGTACTGCAGTGTCTCTGTCCGTGACTGTGCTTGTGAGCCCGCGAGCGTGTGTGCCGTCCGAGGGGTGTGCGTGTGTGCAGGAGTGTGGGCTGTGTTGCTTCTCAGGGGTTGGGAGGTGGGGGGCTCTGTCAGCGGTCGTGTTTCCCACTCACCTCATAGTTCATAAACGCTACTCAAAAAAAAAAAAAAAAGCAGCGGTCAGTTTCTCTTTTTTCCTGCAGGCTTTCGCCGTTTAGGTCGAAATAACCCAAACAACTGCCTCTGGGTTTCAAGGTCCCCCAGCCTCCCTCGCCAGGAACTCTCCCTGCTGTTTGCTCTGCGAACAGATACTTTTTTAGAAAATAGGAAGCATTTTTAGCTTTTTCCACCCCGCATCCCACGCCCCCTTTCCTCTAATTGCCATGTAGCAGGCATGAGGTTGAAGGATAAGCCAGGCCAGCGAGGATGATGTGCTACAGTATTTATTTACTTTGCAAGGAAGGCTGTAATCAACCCTAAATAACAGCCCTCGCGGGGTGCAGAGGGGAGCCTCCTGGCCCTATCAAAGGCCGGCCGAACGGGGCCGGACTGCGGCTGACATAAGTCGCAGATACCGAAACTATGTGCCTGATAATGATATAATTAGGGGATCAGAGGTTTCTGACTGCTGCGGACTTCAAAAGCTTTGGAAGAAGCCCGCAGTCTCTCCTGTAGCCGTCCGGACTGAAGCAGACATTTTTGTTTAATCACCACATACAGTAACTAGAAAGGGGGGCAGACAGAAGAGCATTGTTCCCTGTTTCAAAATACCAGTCCCCTCCTGGCCTTCCACGTGCCACAGGAAGAAACTTTATGAAACGGCAGAAATAGAGTTTTAATACAGTAACACAAAAGTCCATTCAACTTGCTCAAATGTGGCTCCAATTAAAAAAGAAAAGTTGTTAGAGCTTTCCTAGTTACCTGTCAAGATTTTATTAGACTGTTTCAGGTCACTGAAAATATAGTCTTTCAAATAGGCTCTCGTAAACATTGAAGCAGCATTCTACTTGTATTCAGCTTTTTTTCTGCACGAGGTCTGAAGTGACTGGGATCAAAACTGACTTTTAATCTGTTTTATGTCTACTTTCAATCTGTCTGTGGAAATTGTCAGACTTAGGGATCTGCAGTCATCACCACTTAAGACCAGTGAGGCTTTATGCGAAAGAGCAAGAAGCTTGGAAAGAGGAGTAAAGAGCTTCTGCGAAGCAGGCTTCTGACTGGAAGGTCCTACTTACTGGAGAAGGGACCTGGGCCCAGACCAGGACAGCAGCAGCACAGGACCAGGAGCAAGACCTCCGGCTTTGCGGGGTGGCGCTCAGGTTGCCAAAGATCTGTGTTTACTTGGCTGCATTTTTAGACCTGAAGCATTAGCAGATGCTGGTGAAGGCTGAGCGCTCGGTCCGGTGGCCTGGAATTTGGATAGTTAAACGAGACCTCTTACTCAGGCACTCACGGGAGGAGGGAGGAGGGAGGAAGAAAGGCGAGGCTGGGAAGAGGTGTGTAAAGCGGTAGTGCCCCGTGTTGGTGTTGGTGTTCAGTTTCAGGGCGGTGGTTTCTGTAACCAGGCCGAACTTCAGAGGAGGAAGCTGGGGAGAGGTGTGTACCCGAGTTCAGTTCACAGCAGCTTCAGCCGTGGCAGGTGACAGTGGCCGCGGTCCACCGGCTCAGATAGCGTGTGAGCGAGCGCTCCCAGAGCCAGATAATTTCAACGAGAAGTTGACGTGGAAGCCTCAGATCTTGCGCTGTGACTTGCAACTCACAAACTAAGTTTTATAAAGGAAACTTTTAATCACTTCTCATAGAAAAATTTGAGGTTTCCTTAAGGATTTTTCATTCAACCAGCAGAGGCTTTTCAGTTTCAGTGTTTCCCCTTTTAGATCCCATGTTGAATTACGCATAAAACTGGGGAGTCTGGGGCGGTGAGGGGGGGAGGAGTGAGTTTTGCAGTTTTACGTAACCCTCCTCCCTGCTCCCAGTTTTATGACTTTCCATTTGGGCTGAAAGAAATTGACTTTGGCAAGCAAACCACTAATTGTAAACTGCCTAGTTCCTGTTTTACAATATACTGACTAAAAGCTCCCCTGCACGCATAGATCTTTATAGGCAAAGTTTGCCTTTTCTAGAGAGGTTGCAAATAGCTACCCAGTTTCATAGTTTTCAGACCCCCTGACCGGAGCAACTTCTAGATTGCTGTGTTTCTAGTTAGTAGCTTTATGAGATGTTAGCTAAAGCTCTTACGTCTCGGTGCAGCCCTTTGAGGTAGTAACCAATTCAGCAGCGGCAATCAGATACTTAGAGTGACAGAATCTAAAAGCGTAGCATTTCATGTTGTACGGTCGCGTAGGATTGAATGAGTAAATAATGTAATTTACCTTTTACGGTAGGAGAAATTATGGGGGTGATTATTTTGCTTCAGAAACAAAAGTGTTATTTTTCATTATTCGCTAACTTACCCTAAATTGAACTTTTCTCTGCTACGTGGATTAATACATTTCTAAGATGATATTTCCCTGGCTTGGGATTCAAGCACCGGCTTGCACAAAGGGCTTTCCCCGTCCACGTGGACTGCCCTTCGAAGCCCTCAGCTGAATATTCTCTAAAGTGAGTGTCCTTGAGATTGGGGCTTGAGCGGTTGTTTAAGTGGATGCCTTGTCTGGTCTCCGAAGCAGTCTGATGCAGTTTCCCCTTGTTTTCAGGTGAAGTCAGATGCTACTGCGATGCCGCCCACTGCGTGGCTACTGGTTATATGTGTAAGTCTGAGCTGAGCGCCTGCTTCTCCAAGCTTCTTGATCCTCAGAACACAAATTCCCCTCTCACGCATGGCTGCCTGGACTCTCTCGCAAGCACAGCGGATGTCTGCCAAGCCAGACAGGTCCACAACCACTCTGGCAGCACTGCGCCCACGCTGGAGTGCTGCCACGAGGACATGTGCAATTACCGGGGGCTGCAGGACGTCCTCGCCCCTCCCAAGGGGGAGGCCTCAGGTAGGGAGAAGCCCTCTGACCGAACCCTTGCCTGGTCTCTAGGCTTGTGCCTGCCTGCTACTGATTTTGTTGTTAATGTAATCAGGGCTAGCAGAGGGAGAAGCATGGCTGGGTGCAAAGGGGCATCTCTACTGGGTAGCTTTCGTGTCTGCGTGAGCGTTAGATGTCTGTCTGCATAATAGGTTTTGCCTGTTTTTCCAACATTTTGAAGCCACTAAGAGACCATTACTAACCAGTAATGACAGTTCGTGAGCAAGTGTTTTTGGAAGCTTCTCTGCCACACTGGCAGCATTTCTGTTCTAAATATTGATTGAAGTGTAAGCTTCTCTTTACTGGGGTGCCACGTTGAAAACGGAGGGGTGCCCGCGAATGTCTCCAGGAGGGCTTGATCGTTTTGCTTGTGTTCCTTTAGGACAAGGGAACAGGTATCAGCATGACGGGAGCAGAAACCTCATCACCAAGGTGCAGGAGCTGACGTCCTCCAAAGAGCTGTGGTTCCGCGTGGCGGTGATCGCCGTTCCCATCGCCGGGGGGCTGATCCTAGTGTTGCTGATTATGTTGGCCCTGAGGATGCTGCGGAGCGAGAGCAAGAGGCTGCAGGACCAGCGGCAGCAGATGCTGTCCCGTTTGCACTACAGCTTTCACGGACACCACTCCAGAAAGGGGCAGGTGGCAAAGCTAGACTTGGAGTGCATGGTGCCCGTGACCGGCCATGAGAACTGCTGTCTGACCTGCGACAAGACGAGACAGGCTGACCTCAGCCACGACCGGATCCTGTCGCTTGTGCACTGGGGCATGTACAGTGGGCACGGGAAGCTGGAGTTCGTATGACGGGGTCTCACGGAACTGGACCTCTGGGGCCCTTTGAGTTCTGCTGGCCGGGAGCACTTTATCTGAAGAAAAACAAACTCGCGTCGTGACCTTCGAGAGATAGAATGACCTCTGCAAACAGAATCTTGGATATTTCTTCTGAAGGATTATTTGCACAGACTTAAATACAGTCAAAATGTATTATTTGCTTTAAAAGTATAAAAAGCAAAGAGAAGACTCTGTACACTGTTACCAGGGTTATTTGCATCCAGAGGGAGCTGGAATCGAGTACCTAAATAAAAGAAAGTGTGCTCTATGTAAGCTCCTACATCTTGATTTATCATAGAGGTTAAAAAAAAGAAATATATATATATATATATGTATTTTTTTTTTTTTGGTCTGAAATTTTGCGGTGTCTTGTCATAAATTAAAAACTAAGCAGGAAAGGTAAGGAACTACATATTAATGATACAAATGAAGACCTGTCATTGCCCAGAGTAGGATCTCAACTATAGATTTTGGCTTAACTTTTTCATTTTTATTTTTTTTTTTAAACAAGACCAAGATCTCGTTTTTTCTTACATGGCACGTGTGTCATTTTCTTTCAGTGTGGAGAATTTCTAAATGTGTACTGCCCATCATTCAGTGTCTTACCCACATTTTTTTGTTAGGATAATGCTGGTTTTTAACTTTCATCTAATAGAAATCAGAAACTTATTTATACCAGGTCAGATATCACTGATCAATTTCGGAAGTTGCCTTAGCAAAGAGAGTGGTATTTATCAACTTGATCTAGGTGCTCTGGGATATGTTTTTAAATGTGTCTACCTCCAATCAAAAAAGGAAAAAAAGCTTTTACTAAATGAAACTTCGTTTTGGTAAAGTTAGTCACTGTCTACTTTTACTTCTTAATTCATCAGTTTATTCTGTCTCAAACCTAATTTAATATTTTGGACGCCAAATTTAGCCAAACATGATTGTACCATGTTCCTAGTTTTTAAGCCTTCCTTCCACACAGTGTTATTATTATTTTTTTTACTTCTCAATCTTTAGAAAGATTTTCAAGAGTGAACGTTATATATCGAGATTTAAATAACAATTTCCTCCCCAAATGATTCTTTTATTTATATAATCAAATAGACTTGGTTTTAGCCACTAACACACTAGGTAACAGTGTTCCCACTCCTGGAGGACTTCGGCAATATAGCCCAGCCTGAATTTAAACCCATGCCACGTTTGTTTACTTTTTCCCCCCAGATGGGTCTTTGCTATCTTAAATGTGAGAATAATTTGTAGGTTCTTTTCTCAATACTTTTGTATATTTGAAACTTCTGCTTAAAAATTAACCTATAGCCTGCATATTTGAGTACATGTGGGGTTTTCTTTTACGAATGTTAAAGGATTTTTTGCATTTTTTTCCGGGATATTTTATGATCAGTATAATTTGGGTCCCTTAAGAAGACAGGTGCAGTCGCCCAGTCGATGGAAGAACCTGAGTTGAAATGACTAGTCTAAAAATGAATACCTAGGTTATTTAGGAGCTAGTGGACCACAGCCCCAAACAAATTAGGCTATGGAATAAATATGCGTTCTAATAAATGGCATTCGTGTTGTGCTCTTTGAGATTGACAGTTCTTGCACGCATGACTTACAATTTATAAAAGGTATTACGTTTTATGTGTGTCCATTTTTGAGGGAGTCAAAGAATTTGGGGGCCTAACTCTCCAAACCTAAGAGAAGAGAACGGATCAAAATGGCCAGTTCGTGAAATTTCCACCCTCACCGCCTCTTCCAAGCTTTAGATCAAATTGCAGTAATTTTGTAGCCTGAAGGTTGAAAGTCTTCTTGCCTCTTCTGCGTCCTCACGTCAGGGAGCGCGTCATGCAAGTCCCATGACTCTGAAGTGGCCTGTTCCCTTGCTTGGCCCGCTCTTATTCTTTATTCACCCCATTTCTTCCAAATACCAGTTAACTAGGAACTCAGGAATTCATTAGGAAATAAATAGAACAGTGACGGATTGAAATTTATACTCTTGGAAGCACTTTGAAATCAGTGAATTCCATCCTCCAGGAAGGCCTGCATCTGGGCTGGTGCTAAGGTCAGGGAAGCTTAGTGGCAGGTGAATACAAAGTGTCTCCACGTGGTTCTGTTTGGGCCGAGCTGCTTCCTGTTCTTTCTTGCGTAAAGGAGGCTGTTTACACCTCCCTGTTGGTGGGACGGTGGTGTCCTCAAGTTGTAGCCACGTAATAGGCAGGACCTGTCTCTTTCCGTAATAACAAACCCTCTCCCTTTGCTATCTCCTTATTTAGTATTTGTACACGTTCTTGCCACCAGTTTTAAAGTTGGATCTGCACATAACTTGGACTTTTGACGAAAATATTGCAGGTTTCTCCACTTTGATTTTTCTAAGAACTAAATATAGTGTCTACTTCTGGTTCCCTACGAGAGTGTAGAGGTTGCCAAGAGCGGAGATAGAGGACCCTTCATGAAATAATGACCTAGCTGATTTGGTGATGTAAGGATGGTGATGGATTTGTTTGTCTTTCCCTCATAGAGGTGTTTGCCATTACTCTGAGGTGTCAGGACACGGCTGGGCTTACCAGGAACGGTCCTTGTTTAATATTGACATAGAACTCCCCCCAAAAGTAATTTTCCCTTTCTAAGTGGAAATTTGCCCAAACCAGAGACAAATGGGACCAAATTTGCCATGATGTTTCTGTACGTACACCCCTTAAACATTTCTGCCCCTTTTGAAAAAATTGATCTGTCCGTGGTTACATCTTTTATGTGATTTTTCCTCCCTTATTTTGAATGGCTCAGAGGCTTCCTAGGAATTGACTGGTGTGTCTCTAATTTCTGCTGAACTGATTTTATTAAAAACACTGCACCATAGGGGGTTTGACCTCCCTCCTAAAATACCAAACATGTCCGCTTTAGAAAGTCACAAAGCTCTCCTCTGAAGAGCTTGTAAATCTGGTTTCAATATGGCTTGATTATAGACTAAAAGCTTGAAAGCAGTGGCATCTAGTATCATGAGTCTGGAACTAGCCTTTTTGGGGCCAGGACAGCTTTTTTTCCTTAGAGCCTCTAACTGTTCCTCTTCTGTGTCTCTTAGCCCAAATAACTTTAAACATACAAAAGCTACGTGGTGTGATGAGGTTGAACTCATCCAAGGTAGCAGTCCAGAGCACTTGCGGGTCTCACAGCCTGGGTTCCTGTGCTCCTCTGTTCCCAGACGTGTGAACTTGGGCACATTACTTAGGCTCTTTGGATACTCAGTTCAGTTACCCACACAACGGGGGCTGTAATTACACCTTATGTGATTCTTGTGAGGAGGTGTAGGAGGCGGTATTCCTGCTAATACACGAGTCTTGGATGAACTCAAGTCCCCCCCCCCCCCCCCAATCCTCAAAATTGGAGAACTGATACCTGTTACCTATACAGGGGATATTTTCATTTTACTCTTTAGTATTTCAGATCTTTGCATATTTGAGGTTTGCAAGCCCTTCTTCAGTTGCCTGCAGACTGGATTTAACTTTTTAAATATCCACTTTCAATTGACTGCTTTTAGCCTCTCCTAGCTACAAATCATGTTGGTTTGTAACTGTTTCCTTTTGCGATCATCTGGACGGCACTGACAGGAACGTTTTCATTGTGCGCACCTATCCTGTTGGATGTTTGACGGAAGGAAGTTCTCTCAGAGTTTCAGCTGCTCCAGGCGCTTAATCCATTGAGAAAACCACAAAAGCCAAGTTAGGTGACAGAGCGCGTCAGAATTGCTTGAACAGTTTGTGTCTCATGCATTCTGAGCAAGTGCTACTACCAATTACAGCTGCCCCATAGGCGCTCCCGACAAGACACAGCGGTTCCACTGGTTTGGAGGACTTTGTGAATGTGTTTGGGGGACGCACTACTTCGTAAACAATCTACTTAATTCCCCTGGATGAAGTTAATTTAGTTATTACTCTGTGGGTCACAGTCATCATGAGAAAAAGAACTGCTGCAACACCAACTCACTCCCTTCCTTCCACCCAGTTCCTTCTGTGGGTGTTGCCCTCACTGCTGACAAAAAAACAGACCCTCGCTCTGAGAATCTGAGATCCAATGCAGTAATGAAATTAAATGCTCTTTCAAGTTTTGACAACTCTTTATTTGAGGTACAGTTTTAGACTAACCACAACCTTAGAGCCTCTAATTGTTAATTTGCTAACACTGCACGCTTCTGCAGTGCGGTGGTATCGTTCGCTTGTCTGCCATTCCAGAAATTTGGAGATAGAATTGGGAAGGGGGACAGAGCTGAGTTTAACCAGATAGTAGGGTTTACTTGCAGCAAGGCAACAATTTTCCAGTGGCTCTGCTTTGTAACCTTTAGAAGATTTTGTTACTTGGGGAGGGCTACCAACCTTACAGCCGCAAGTGTTGCCCTTTATGTGAATATGAGTGTGGATAACCAGATAGGTATTGATGAGCAATCTTGGAGACACTTTGAATGAGCAGTTAGGTAACATCTCAAGGCATTTAAGGAGATTCCTCCGGACTTCAGGGAGATTCGTCTACCTAGCAGCCAGCGGCCAGATGGCCTCTGGGGGCTATTTCAAATTGTATTGAGTTGCTGTATCTTGCAGCTATTGCTATTGGACTGGCCCTGAGCAGAACCCTGGGAAGACGAGTGGATAACTGTCCATCACACACCGTATGTATACACACAGGCCATGCCACAGCCAAATGGTCTTTGTAATCCTGGAGTGATTTTACATTTAACAAATTTCAGGGGGGCGTGTAAGTAGATGTTGGAATTTGTCAGTGATTTGTTTTTAGACACTTGAAGACTGTGTTAGTTGTGATGAATTAATCAGGTCAGAGGCTGTCGTGTGGGTTTACTCTGAAAGATCTCGCGTTACAAACCTAATGGGTCAAAAATTGTGTTAGCAGTCAAAACCAAGAGGAATACAGAAAACTCCTTACCCCTGGTCTCTTCCCCTTGGCATTTCCCTGGGGACTAATGAGGACAGTGGAGAAACACCACACTTCAAGCCGTTTCTGCCTTTTCAAGCATTAGACATTCAGGTGGAAACCTTTTTCACTAAATGCAGTGGATGTAATTTTGATACCATAGACTTTAACTATTGCCTTGGCGAATGGGCTATTTCTCACCTGGATTTAGGGATTAAACTGTGAACTCCTCGTGGGGAGGAGCTAGCGTCAGTCACCTTTGTAGGTTTCCACAATCCAAGGAGAGAGTGAGATGAAGGACAGATCAAGGCTTCTTGTCAACAGGCATCTGAATTTAGACTGTCAGTAAATAAAGAAACATTGTCTTTCTGTTTGTTTCTCTACCCCAGACTACAGTTTCCCAGATGTGTAATTTTTTTTCTCTGGGAAGCCTAAAGGAAAGCAGATTGCTAGTGAAGGGAGAAAGCACTGAGGCGTGGCCCAATCCGCTCAGCCACCTTTTAACGTTAGCACAGCCTCCAGGTTAATTGAAGGAAACTGATTCTCACCAGAAAGTATATCCTCCCCCCACCATGAAACCAAGAGCTGTACTTTCATCTTAGTATTTTTAAATATCCAAGATTTTCGTCAAATATGGTTTCTCTAAGGAGTCAGGAAGAAGTGCCCCAGAGCTGTGCTCATCACAAAGCTCGGGGATCTGGAACTTGCAGGTGGATACACTATTTCATCCGCAACTGGGGCAACTTTGGCGAATTCTTTCTCTTCTCCTGGAAATGAGCCTCTGACCAGATGCTATAATAAAAGCAAAGAGTAGTCTGCTGTGTCTTTTATTCAAGGACACACCAAAAGTTATAAATAAATTACCTGCCCCCTTCAAACGTTTAGCATTTTCATCTGAAAATGCTTTTACTTCAAAAGTCAAGTGGTTCCGGTGCATCCATTTACAGTTTTATAAATTTAGACTTTGTAAAGCTTTCTCTTATTACATTATTATATAGTTTTTATTATTGTAATATAATTATACTATTATATATTATACTAATATAATCAATATAATACAACATATGATATAATTAATATAGCATTAATAACATTAACTTTATTAATATATCATATAAATATATTACTAGTTAATATAATATACATAATGTAGTTGATATTTTATATTTCATTGTTTTTTATTATTGTATAGTTTATTATATTATATATATATTATTTCTCTTAAGAAACTTAGTCATGCATAGATAGGTAACCAAAGGTAAATTTAAGATATATGTGTAGAGGGTGATCATTCATGCCTTTCCAATCCGTATATTATTTCTAGTTTCCCATATTCCTTTTATTTATTTAAAAACATTTTATATGTACCTGTATTTATATTTTCCATGAGTCCTGGCTCAAAGCGACGTCAACCCGCTTCCAGCAGTGTTTGTTAGAAATGCGAATGAAGTGTGGAAAAGAGGAACGCCATTTCTTCAAAAGCAGCACTGGTGTCGGCCAGCATTTTCAAAGGCAAATTTTCTGCAAAACCTGCCGTGGCAGCGATCCTGCGGGTCTCCCCTGGGACTCTTCGTGTCCCGCTACGATGTCACAGGAGGTCAAAGCACGGAGGTGGCACTGCTGGCGGGGGCCGTCTGAAGGGGGTTGTCCGTCCCTGCGGGATGCTAAATGTCAAGGGTCATTTCCCGGGCCTGACGCTTGCTTGTGAAGCAGGTTAGGAGGTCAGTCTTTCCAGGCGCTGGCTTGTGACAAGCACTAGAGGTGGACCATAAACCCCGACGTCCTCACCCACCTTGTTTAACCACAGGAGGCTGTTGGTTGGCATTTGTATGCAAATTGGGGTGAGTACCTAACAGGTGGCTTTGAAATGTTCAGTTTGTTTATCCCAACGTGGGAAGCCCGGCCTTTTCTTGGTGGGGGAAGATTTATGGGGCTCTTATTCGTGGCCCTCAGCAGTGAATGAAGTCCAGCAGTGACCGACACCCTCGGCGTTTTCATTCGCTCACGCTGGCCTTCGGGAGTGCAAGTGGCCGCTGGTCCCTGGACTGACCTGGACGGAGGGGCCCCCGGGAGCCGCCGGCTCTCCGGTGGTGGAGCTCCCCTCCACCCCTGCTCCCGGCTAGGCCTGAGCCACCAAAGCAGCAGGCGACCGAAAGGGGAAAACTCCTGTCTTCAGAATATCCATCACATAAACACTGTGTCTGGAAAAAAATAAATTGGCCATTTCCTTTGACTTCCTCTCCCCACCTATTCTGGGAAAAGGCCCCTCCTTCCTGGGCTTGAAGAAGATCTGCCATGAAGTCTCTCCCTAGGTGGGTCTTTGTGGGAACTTGCTTTAGTCAAAAGCAGTCGTTCAAAGTGCTGTCCGGACGTTTTAATCGTCTTTACGGGGGCCATGGTGGTATGGTTTTGGCTTGTGAGGGACCTGGGTTTGCATCCCGATTTGGCTTGTTACCTGTGGTGGGACCTCAGCCTAACTAACCCCTGTTTCCTCACTGGCACGCGAAGATAATAATGTTCTCAGCACTTTGGGCTGTTGGGAAGATTAACTAAGATAATGAAAATAAAGGTTTAGCTCAATCCTTTGTGGAGTTGTAAATGTTAGCCATTACGACGAGATGTTGTTCCTTCATAAACGCTCACAATGCTTAGAACAGACGCACAGGTGCCCGGGGGTCCACATGCCCACTTTACAGACCAAGAGACAGACTGGATAGTTTCAAAGATCCAGTGACGTGCCGTCGTTTTTATATGTGTGTCTTTAATTTGTCCAGGTTAACCTTCCATGTTTATAGTTTGCTCAAGACAGTAGGAAAGTACTTCATTTTAATTGAAAAAAATATGGAAACTACAATATCCCTTGTAGGAAAAGTTTACTTATTAGGAACCATTATGATGTCTACATCAGCACAGAGCAGATTGTGTAACACTCTCCACAATCAGGGAGGGCATGTTATCTGCTCCCTGACAACAAATGCCTGTTTTTGCACATTCTGTTAATGAATACACACCTCCCGAGTGTTCTAGTTTGCCTGGCTGACCTAGTGACAGAGGGGCCAGCCACAGTCCACAGCTTCGAGCCCAGGTAGCACAAGCACATGGCCTGGCCCCCTGTTTTGCCACTCAGGGGTCCGTGTGCCGAGCTGGTGAGAGTCACCTCCACAGGAAGGCGAGAGGCATATTAAGATTTTGTTCCGGACCATTCCTGGGTGCCATAAGCTCAGTGAGGACTGCTCTCATGAGAATCTGTGCTTCTACGGAATCTGTTGGCCTAAAACCACACTGCAGGGACTTCCCTGGTGGTGCAGTGGTTAAGAATCCGCCTGCCAGTGCAGGGGACACGGGTTTGAGCCCTGGTCCGGGAAGATCCCACATGCGGTGAAGCAACTAAGCCCGTGCGCCACAACTACTGCTCCTGAGCTCTAGAGCCCACGAGCCACAACTACTGAGCCCACGAGCCACAACTACTGAAGCCCGCGCGCCTAGAGCCCGTGCTCCACAACAAGAGAAGCCACTGCAATGAGAAGCCCGCGCACCGCAACGAAGAGTAGCCCCTGCCCGCCACAACTAGAGAAAGCTTGCGCTCAGCAACAAAGACCCAACGCAGCCAAAAATAAATAAATAAATTTATTTTAAAAAAACACACTGCAGCTTTGATAATAGGAGAACCAATCATAAATCCACCAATTTGTCATTTATTTTTCCTTATGAGGAATGTGGTGACACCGGTCGTCCTGTGTCTCTGAGTGTTCCTGTAGGCCAGCCTCGTGGGCACGTCACTTAAGAAGTTGACAGATCAGCGGGGCTTCCCCAGCCCAGGGCTCTGTCTGTGGGTCCCATGTCGGTCGACACAGCGCCTTCAAGCAGTGCCAGCCTCTTCCTGGACCGCCTGCGTGTCAGAGGCGGATGGCAGGTGCAGCACGTCTCTCTTTAGCTCTGGAACCGTTCCCCCCATCCTAGGTCTTTTGCCCCTTGTTTCTTCAGACCCGCTTGGATGTGGCTTGCATTGTTAGTGATTAACGTCAGGCCCCCATCTCTCCCCCTAGGCTTGGGGTGTCTGGTCTGTGACACTCCACAGCTCAGGCCATCTCTCTGGGTTCTGCATCAGGCCGGTTTCGAGCCCTTTTGCTCTGACTTAATGTCATGTTTCTCCTGTGAGCGTGTCTCTAGGTTTGGCTCTTCTGCCTAGCCTGTTTGTCTTCCAGTAATATGATTGGACACAGACCTTTCACTTCGGCTTTAACTGGGATGCGCTCTGTGTCAGCCCTGGTGCCATGATGTCAAGCTGGCCAACCAGCGCTGGACCAGGCCTGAGTCACCCTGCCTGCCTGGGCCTGGGAACACTGGACTCTTGCTTAGATACAAACTTGGCTTCACACTCAAGAATCACATGTTCATTAACCTCACCTAGACACATCTAACCCTACATTTCCTGGTGGGCGTTCCTTACCCAATGATAATGTAGGATGGACCCTGTGCACTTAGGGGGTCAGAGGTAAGCTGGAGTCCTCACGGCCAAGACGGTGGTTGAAGGAGGCGACCTGCACCACTGGGAGTGAGGACAAACTGGCAGTTTCTCTGGTGGCCCCTGAGCTCATCACAAAAGCGGATGTCCGTTTTTTCCGGGCCCCGGTCTGACGGTTTGCACTGAAATCTGTTATAATTGCTCTAATTCTTGCTGCAGGCAGAACAATTTAGGCTCAGCCACTCTTTGGTTCTCTGCGGTGACATTTCCAGTCCCCTCCAGCCTGTTAAGTTGCCCGTGAGAAGGAGAAATAAGTCTTCCACACCCACCGGGGAGGCTTCTCTAAGGAGCCAAGGGGGCGCTCCCGGCAGAGCCGGGAGAAACGAGGAGACCTGCGCCTTCCCAAGCGTGCCTGCTCCCCGTGGCTGGAGGCTACCTGAATTCATAGGCCCAGGAACCACCAGCTGGATCTGGTCGGATGAGATGTTACAGGTTTTCTGGCCAAACTGTTGGCCCACAGAGGCAGCTGGTCAGGCTGTCAGCCCCTGGCTCCCCTGGCAGGGTGGTTCAAGCCCAGGCTGTCAGAGGGGGTGAGCACCCCGCCCTGGCCAGGCCTAGTGGGGATGTGCACCCCAGAAAGCCCACGGGCTTCTGCCGCAGGCTCCTTGATGCCCTGTGCCAAGGTGGGGTCTGGGCGGTGCTGGCCGCAGGCTGGTTGAGGACGCACCGCAGCCTTGGCAGCCCGTGGAGAGGGGCTGCAGAGCCTTCCTGCGTGCTCTGGCCCGTTCCTTGGGTAGCACGATGATCCCTGCACAGTGCAGGGATCGATAAAAGCTACCACAGCTACTGCTGTTTCTCTGCTAACATCTTTCTCTTGGCCCCTGTTCACTATGGTGCAACTATGATGAAGTCGGTTCTTAGTTTTTGAAAAAGAAGCCATTTGTTCAAAAATTCCACACTGACTAGTGAGACTGAGTCAATCATGCCATCTTTCAGCTTCTTTTTTTTCATTTGTAAAATGAGAGTCACAATAACACTGTTTCCTTCCCACCTTAGAAGTATGCTGTGGGAACTCTGCACGGCTAGCAAGGCCTTCTGAGCTCCTTGGGAAAGGCAGTATAAAATAAAAATCACTGTTAAGGTACTATTTTGAAATAAAGAGAAAGATTCTCGTGTTTCTGTATTTTTATTTCTTTTATACTTTTTGTTCTATTACTCTTTCAATATCGGCTTTGAATCATTTCTCCTCTCTCTAATATTTATAATGAAACCATAAAATTTGCTTTAAGGAGACAGAACATGGTTTACACAGCAGTTACAAGGTTAGGGCCATCTTTCCTTTTTTCCGCCAATACAAGCATTACCTGTTTGAAGTACTGTTTCTGATTGAATTTACATTTACAGAAAACCTCAGGCTTAGGATCTGGGCCAAGGTGGGTAGAGAGAAAAGTGCGAACAGTGTAATTATCAAAAGTGGTAGCGGCAGTGTTGAGTACAGTCTGAACCAAACATGCTGACTTCTCTTAATGTCCTGAATAAAAATGAAACAAAACAAAACAAGTTCAGTAACAACAACAACCAAAAAAAAAAAAAAAAGGAAAAAGGAAGGAAAGAAAAAGACGCAACAAAACAAAAACCTCAGAATTCTGCTTAAAAATCACCTTAGCCTTTGTACTTTTCCGCTACTTAAGGCAAATGTTATATAGCAATGACACTGTCTTTTGTTTTTGAAAATTTTCTGTGATTAGCTGAAATGTTAAGACTAGTAGGCTGTGTCATGGTTAGAGCAAGAAGAAGAAATATTTATGTTTCTTGTTCACCTACACCTAAGTGTTTAATATTTAAATATTGCAAATTGGGGTCTTTTTCTGCCTACCCCACTGCTGGAAGAAACTGACTAGATGGCTTGCCCAAGGCGGACGCCGGGAACAGGGGTTTCTGCCTAGGACTGCGTTCCCGGCCACATTCCCCTAATAATAGGTCCTGAGGGACTGTGAGAAAAATAAAATCAGGTTCACAACGTTTTATTTCTGAATGGAAGCTGGACAATGGCACTTTGTGTGAAACAGGGTCTCTACCTTTCAGGAAGGCAAAACCTCATGAAACCCAGATCACATTATTTCTGCCAAGTCTCACCTCATCCCTCCCAGTGGAGCCAGGAAGGAATTGTCTGCCTGGCCTATTTCTGGGGTTTGGGGGATGAGAAATTTCTTCTCGTCTTTCGAGGTTTGATTCCTTGAGGGAAGAGCCCGTGTTTTATGTGTTGTTCTGGCAGCAGTGGGGAAAGTATTTTCATTCTTCTCTCTGATGACCCCTCACTCTGGAGATAAGGAGAGGCCCCTCTTAACTTGCCTTTTTCTGGCCTTTGGGAGGAGCAGAGAGAGGCAGTAAAAGTAAAGGCTCATCCCCTCTGTTACTTCTGGTTATTTCTTACAAACCACCCTTGTAGCCAAAAGAGGCAGAAATCTGTTGATTTGAGTGACCTTTGTAGTTTATATTAGTGAACCTTCCTGAAAGATTGTTTTCCCCCCTTGGAAACATAGACACACTCGCAGGGAAAAAAAGATGTGTTGAATTTATTACTAGTCTTGATTTTTAATTCTTAGCTAAGAACAGGGGGTTCCTGGTACAATTTCAGTGAATAGTATCAGGATATATTTTGCAAAGTCATATAATGTCAGACTTCATGTAAATTGTATTTCTAAAGCCTCAGTAGCACTCAGACACTGTAATTATATCTGGACGGTGTCTTTTTCAGCAAGAGACTCAAACAGCTTTCTTCACGGTTGTGATTTGACATCTTCCTTCACTTTACTTATAACGCTATCTGAAAAGTATTTCCTTTCAGATTACAGTCAGTGATCACAACATAGGTAACTTTTTACACAATTCAACTCATGGAAGAGTAGCACTCCGTGCCAGAATAATCAAAAAGTCCCGTGACATTTAGCCTCTCACAGAAAGATGAATATTTGATATTTCAGAACTAAAGTGAAGCAGTATGAAAAGATTTGTCAGGTGCTGATAAAATGCTAGAATCAGAAAGATAAGATGTTAGGTTACATGGAGTCTAGCAGACAAAGGGTCACCAGCATGCCTAGCATATAAAAGGTCAATGTTTAACTTTTCCAAGTTTTGCTTAAATTAAATGTATAAGAGAGGGAGAGAGAGAAAATTCTTGGTTGGTTATTGCGACACATTCAAAGGTGCTCTGGATGGAGAATGAGAACAACCATTTTCAAAAAGACTTCATGTGCTCCGTACGCAGACCTGCCTCATCTTGGTTTTCTGTATCCCATGGTTGCGTGTACACCCAGAGAGAGAGAGAGAGAGAGAGAGAGATGAAATGAAAACAAACAAACAAAAAGAATGAGGGGGAAGAAGGAAAACATACAGGAATATTAGAAGACTAGGAGGAAATTAAATTTTTTTCTTGGGCGTGGAAAAAGGAAACAAAAGGAACAGATTAACATTTAATAAAACAAGCCCCAGGGTCCCACGGGGGCTCCCAAGCAGCAATTAAATCTGGCGTCTAGAGCTTTGAGAGATCAGACTTCGGTGTAAAGAGATGCAGGGGTGCCAACAAAGACTCTCTCCCCAGGGTGTATATTGATTTGCAGCGAAGTTAGACGCCGGCCCTTCTAGACTCTTGGGTTCCTCGCCATTTTTTATAGCTCCTTTCATTTTCCTTGGCTGCACTGGCAAAACTGTAGGACCAGGTGACTTGAAGTGTGGTCCGTGGCTGGAGCTGGTCCGTGAAGTGTTTTGCATCTTCATAATGAGATGAGCACAGAATGGGAGTAAGCGTCTAGAAACTTCTTTAACAATTTGATGGAGTCATTTTGTGTTTGTTGAATCTAATAAAAAAAAAAATGGGGCTTCATTTTGTATATCTTTGGTTTTAATTTACTTTCAGCCATTTATTTTGATTATATTTTATGAAATATCAGCCTGTGATATAAGTTGGGAAGAAAATGCCTTTAGATCACAGATGGTTTGAGAGTCTGCTCCGGAGAACCAGGAGAGAACTGTTTTTGGAAAAGGTTTCACCCTCTTCCAAACGTGGATGGAGTTTATGAAGCGGAAGAGGGTCAAACATTTCTCACCCTGAAGAGCGCAGTTAGCAACGATGACCTCTAGTGAGTGGCATTCTTTAGAGCGGTGATTCTCAAACGTATTTGTTTTAGGACTCCTATACACTTAAAAAATGCAATTTCCAATTGTTCATGACAAATATACGGAAACAGAGTTGTTTTTTTAGATTGTTATCTTTGTATTCTGTGACCTTATTAACCTCACATATTTGGTCTAGTTATGTTTTTTAATAGATTCCTTGTGACTTTCTACAGAGATAGTCATGTCACCCCAGAGTAAGGCAGTTTTATTTCTTCTTTTATAATCTGTATTACCTTTTTTCTTTTTCTTGCCTAATTTCCCTGACTAAGGCCTCCATTATAACGTTGGGTAGGAGTGATGGAAGCAGACATCCTCGCCCTGTTCCCAATCTCAGGGGGGAAAGCATTAAGTTTTTCACTATTAAGTATGATAGTAGCTGTAGTTTTGAAGAATGTACTTTATGAAACTGAGGAAAGTCCCTTCAATCCCTAAATTGCAGCAAGTTTTTATCCTGAATGGATGTTGAGTCCTATCAAGGCTTTCTCTGCATCTATAGAGATAATCATGTGGTTTTTCTTCTTTAGTCTGCTGATATGATGAACTACATTGCTTTTTGAATTTTGAGTCAGCTTTGCATAAAGCTCAGGATAAACTCCACTTATTCAAATACGTTGTCATTTTTATGTTACTGAATTAAATTTGCTAGTATTTGGTTGAGGATTTTGCATTTATGTTCATAATGTATATTGGTATGTAGTTATTTTTCCTTGCAATGTTTTTGTCTGGTTTGGGTATCTGGGTAATGCTGAGAGATGGGAATGAGTTGGGAAGTGCTGCTTTGAAAGAGTTTGTGTAGAATTGGTATTTATCTCCCTTAAGAATGTTCTGTAAAATATTCCAGTGAAGCAATTTGGACTTGGAGGTTTTTTGTTGTTTTTTGTTTTTAATTGAAAGGCTAAGAATTCAATTGCTTAAATAGATATGGGACTGTTCAAATCACCGATTTCTTCTTGAGTAATCTTTGGAGTTGATGTCTTTCAAGGAATTTGTCCATTTCATCCAAGTTGAATTTATGGGCATAGGGTTATTTGTAACATTACCTTACTATCCCATTAACTTTTGTAGGATATGTAGTAAAGTTCTCTCTTGTTCTTCATATTAGTAATTTGTGTCTTCCTTCTCTTTTCTCTCATTAAATTTGATTAGAGGTTTATCAGTTTTATTGATATAAAAGTGGCTTTGGCTTCCTTGGTTTTCTCTATTATTTAAAATTTTACATTACATTAATTCTCTAACTTTTATTATTTCCTTCATTCTGCTTGTGTTGGATTTAGTTTGCTCTCCTTTTCTGTCTTCTTAAGGTGGAAGCCTACGTAATTGATTTAAGAATGCTTTTTCTAATGTAAGCATTTAATGCTATAAATTTCTCTCTAAACACTGCTTTAGCTGTATCTCATGAATTTTTATATATTGTGTTTTCATTTCCATTTAATTAAGGCTATTTACTAATTTTTCTTGTGATTTCTTCACTGATCCATGGGTTATACAGAAATGTGTTATTTAATTTCCAACTATTGGGGGATTTTTACCAGTATATATTTTACTTCATTTCTTATTTAATTCCATTATTGTCTAAGAACATATTTTGTATAATTTCAATTTTAAAAACTTGTTAAAATTTGTTTTATGGCCCAGAATATGTCCTATATTGGTGAATGTTGGGCGTGTGGACTTGAAAAAATGCAAGAGGATGACATAGGAAGCTCCTGAACTCACTTCTTCCTATGGACACACTGAATCTACACCTACCCATGGAATAATTACCTCTGAAAGAAGTCCAGAAACTAGGTGATTCGTACACATCAGGTGAATGAGAAAAGGCCCACAATGAAATGGGTCTTGGCACTTCCCCAACTACGGGGAACAAAGCAGGCAGGTTGGACAATCACAAAGGTTTGAGAGACAACCAAGAGCTCAGGCTGGGCTGAACAATGAGGTTCATCTCCCACATGAGATTACCCTGTCAAGAGAGGGAGACATGGCTGCTTTATCTAATGTACAGAAACCAACACAGAGAGGCAAGGAAAATGAAGAAACAGAGGAATATGTTCCCCAAAAAGGACAAGATAAAACTCCAGAAACAGACCTTAATGAAATGGTGATAAGTGATTTACCCAATAAAGACTTCAAAATAATGGTCATAAAGATGCTTACTGAGGACAGGAGAACAATGCATGAACAAAGTGAGAATTTCAACAAAGAGATAGAAAATGTAAGAAAGTACCCAATAGAAATCACGAAGCTGAAGAGTATAATAACCAAACTGAAAAATTCGATAGAAGGGTTCCACAGCAGACTAGGTCAAGCAGAAGAAAGGATCAGTGGATTTCAAGACAGGACAGTGGGATTCATCTAATCAGAGGAGCAGAAAGAAAAAAAAAGAGTGAAAAAGCGAAATAGGTTAAGGGACATATGGAACACCATCAAGTGGACCAATATTCACAGGAGAAGAGGCACAGGAAGGGGCAGAGAACTTATTGAAAAAAAAGACAGCTGAAAACGTCCCTAAACTGGGAAAAGAAACAGATGTGCAGATCTAGGAAGCCCAGAGGTTTCCGAATAAGATGAATCCAGAGGACCCAGAAGGATGAATATCCTGCAATTGTTTCTAAATTATACACATGACTACCGTCAATCTATACGTTGTATATATTAGTGAAGCTAAAAATAAAATAAAATAGAAATCATGCTACTCCTCCCTGCTTTCCTTCCTGCCATCCTGTGTGCCCCAGCCCCTAATTTGGAGATAGCTGCTTTAGAGGAGAAGCAGAAGACACTGAAACTCTGCTCCCTGGGACCCTTGCCCCAGGGTTTTGTGAGCCCTGCTCCCATGTGGTGGGCAGTGAAGAATGAGACCAAGATGAACTCAGTGGTCTGTGAGGAGGCAGCGGCCAGGTGTCAGGTGTGGTACCAATGACAGTGCACGAGGCCCCATGGGAGCTGCTAGCCCTGTAGTGAGGGAGACCGTGGGGACCTGTACCTGGCAGTTGGAGAGAGGTTGCTGGGCATGAATCTTGGTCTCATAGACCTTGAAACGTCACCCCAAGGAGTTTTATTCTGTGATGAAATTCCATATGAGAGCTTCATGTGTAAGAGCACCCAGTTCATTGTGCTTCAACCAGTCTCCTTCAGGATGAGGGTGTTAGCAGGTGGGTTTGCTTTGTTCCTTCCCAGTCCTGGAGCAGGGCACCAGGTACTGGATTCATGGAGAGATTAGACTATTCCTTGGCTATTTCTGTGTGGTTCCAATCCTTTTCTAGATGGATATAAGAATACAGTTTATTTTTACCCAGTTTTCAAGGGTGACATCAGATACCCTATAGCTTTATGAGCATTAGAAGTGTATTAGTTATCTTGTGCTGAGGGACAAATTACCCACAAACTTAGCAGTTTAAAGCCATAAACATGTATTATCTCACCATTTCTTCTAGGTCAGGAAGAGTAATGAGGACAGCTTAGCTGGGTCCCTGTGGTTCACAGTCTCTCCCGCGTCTGCTGTCCAGGTGTTGGCCAGGGCTGCGGTCAGTGCAAGGTTCAAGTTGGGGAGTTGCTGTTTCCAAGTTCACCAGAGTGGCTGTGACATCAGTTCCTTGCCATGCGGGCCTCTCCATCAGGCAGCTCACAGCAGGCAGCTGGCTTCCCTGAGTGAGCCAGCTGAGAGAACAAAAGAGATGCCCATAACAGAAGCCACAGTCCTTTGGTAACCTAAGCTCAGAAGTGATATCCCATCACTTTGTTGTATTGTGTTTGTTAGAAGCAAGTCACCAGGTCCAGTCTACACTCAAGGGGAGGGGATTCCACAAGGACACGGATTTCAGGCGTCAGGGATCAGTGGGGCCACCTTGGAGGCTGCATTTCCACGAAAGGGGAAACAGCATTTGGATTAGCTTCCCACTCTCGGTCACTGACATGCTTTTCTTTGTCTTTATTGTTTGTCTGCTACAACAAAAGCTCCATGAGGACAGAACTTTATTCAGTTTGATCACACCTGTGATCATTCTATGACCTACAGTATAACCTGGCACATAATTCTCAATAGGTCAATATTTGTTGAATGAATACATAGATCTCATTGATTGATGGCAAGGGAAGACTCATTATGGAGTTTCTCAGTCCTTCCGTATATCTTATTCTGTTTCTTAATGATTGTTATTTATGACTTAAAAATGCAGGCCCCGGGAGAATGGTGTATTAAATTCGTTCTAACTCTGAACTTTAAAATAAAATGTCTTCTCAGTGGGGAGGGGGAAGGGTAAGCTGTGACAAAGTGAGAGAGTGCCATGGACACATATACACTACCAAACGTAAAATAGATAGCTAGTGGGAAGCAGCCGCATAGCACAGGGAGATCAGCTCGGTGCTTTGTGACCACCTAGAGGGGTGGGATAGGGAGGGTGGGAGGGAGGGAGACGCAAGAGGGAAGAGATATGGGGATATGTGTATATGTATAACTAATTCACTTTGTTATAAAGCAGAAACTAACACACCATTGTAAAGCAATTACACTCCAATAAAGATGTAAAAAAAAAAAATTTCTTCTCAGGACAAATTCAGATGCTTTAACACTTCAGGTAAGTGAGAAATGAAGTGTTCAATGGCCAATGAGCACATGAAAAGATGCTCGATGTCACTAACCAACAGGGAAATGCAAATCAAAACCGTAATGAGATATCTCTTCACACTCATTAGGATGGCTATTATTAAAATAAAAAACAACAAAAAAGTGGAAAGTAACTTTTGGGGAGGATTGTGGAGGAACTGGAATCTTAGTGCATGTTTGGTGGGAATGTAAGGTGGCGCAGCCATCAAGGAAAACAGTTTGGTGGTTCTTCAAAAAGTGAAATACAAAATTATGATTTTGGTTTGGGGGGTGGGATCAGGTTTCCAGTCCTTAGAGGGATGGACAGCTAACTTGAGCGTGAGCCACCTGGGCACCGTTGGCTGGTTTAGGGCACACTCGGATGTATACAGCCTATGGGTCATGCGTGCTGTATAGGTCGGGGTTCTCCAGAGAAACAGGACCAATAGGAAAAATATTTATACTTATTATAGGAATTGGCTCACACGATTATGGAGACTGAGAAGTCCTACAAGCTGCCGTCTATAAGCTGGAGAACCAAGGGCAATGATGGTGTGAGTTCCAGTCCAAAGGCAGGAGAAGACCAATGACCCAGCTCAGCAGTCAGGCAGAGAGAGAGCAAATTCACCTTCCACATTGAGGAAGATGATCTACTTTACTCAGTCCACCAATTCAAATGCTAATCTCATCTGGAAGCACCCTCACGGACACATCCAGAAATAATGTTCAACTGAATATCTGGGCACCCTGTGACCCAGTCAGACGACACATGCAATTAACCATCACTATGGCAGAATAAATTCCAGATTCTAACTGCTGCTGGATGGGGCTCCTAAGGGGGACTTCATTCTGGTCAGACCTGGTGCAGAAATGGCGGGAGGCCAGCAGAGAGAGCCCCAGTGGGACAAATGCAGGACTGACATGGGACACAGTGTGCTTCGCATTCAGTTTAGTTAGACCCCAATTCACCCGGATTATATAAAAGTCATAAAAGAGGCATTTGGGCATGGGATCTTCACGGGTGGCCAAAGGGTACAACTCTTCAAGCAGAGATGCTGCTTGAAAAAGAGGGAAGAAAAACTTAAGAGAAAATGAATCAGACGGTTGAGTGTGAGCTGGAAGGGCATGGCGCTGTCTTCCTCTTTACAAGCCTAGGATGGAAAGAGCAGTAAGTATGGGAACAAATCATCCACCACTGGAGCTGGCAGGTGGAGGTCGTTTGGGGAGGGGAGAGAGCCCAAAGCCAGACGCTCTACACAAATAATAACATCTTTGCCCTTGATATCATCTAAGTGGTGAATGAGAAAGGATCCAGGGAAACGACAGGGCCCTGCAGGGGGCAGGGGAAGTCAGTGCTGGTGTTTCCCATTAAAGCAGTAGTAATAGCGATAACAACTGGACATTTATAGAATGCATTTCATGCCTGGGATTCCACTGGGCTTTAAAACAGGAGGATCTGGTTCACACCTCCTACCAAGAGAATGAATTACCTTCCAGCTCTCAAGGGTGTTGTGAAGGACTTCTCAAAGGATCTTAGATTCATCAAATTGTAGAGCTAAGCATGGCGAGAGGTAAACCAGTCCAATGCCCTTTTCTCATAGGCCCAGAGAGGTTGAGTGAGTGGCCCAGGGTCACACAGCCACTTAGTGGAATTGCTAGGACTGGAACTCAGTTACATTTCCTTTGAATCTCAGCTGTCACTTTCTGTGTGTCTTTGGGAGAGTCACCTAACCTCTCTGATCTTCCGTTTCATCATCTATAAAATGTGGACAATAATGACACCTACACCAAAGGGCTGTTGAGAGGATTAAATGAATTACACATGCTTAGAACAATGCCTGGCACATAGCAAATGTTAAATACATGCTAGATATTATGGACTATTATTCTTTTTAACGGTACCATTCATTTAAAAAAGTTGATGTAACCTCTTCTCATTTGCCACTGTTGTAAGACAACCAATTGGGGTGGAAGTGGCAGGTAGCATCAGTGGTCTGTGTCTATTTTTGCCCCAAATCCTGGTCAACAGGGATGCTGGATCCCTGTGAGCCTGAAGCAGCCCTGCTCTCTGGGTCCCTTCAGTTCCAGGGCAGGTGGAGATGTGGACAGAGCCCGTGGACTGGCTCCTGGCTAGGTCTTCCCTGGAGGTTCTGCATGGTGCCAGATGTGCTTCCCCTGATCAGAGGCAGAGTGCCGGCTGGTACTGGAACGTGCTGTCAGCAGCTGTGTGTCTGGTAATTGCAGAAGCTCTGCTGCTCTCTCCTCTCTGTTCCCCTACCCTACTGGCTGTTGATCTTTAGAAATTACTCCTCTAGATTAAGACATTGAACTTCTATTAAAAATTCTGGGGCAAGAGCTAACATTTTGGTCTATTGCCAGTTATTATACTTTAGTGCAAATAGGTTCTTCTTTCTTGAAAGTGAGTTTTAAGGGGACTGGAGGGTAGAGGAAGGAGTTGGGGTGGGATAGATATTGGAGATACTGACCTGAGGAGAAAAAAGGTCAGAGTTCAAAGGCCGGTATGTTGGAAGATGGTAGGTACCTCCTTCCCAATTTAGCCTAATGTAGGAGCTCCTGGAAACCAAAATGCTATACAGTCAAGTGACGGTAACCTGTGACCATACTGAATTCCGTAACAACCCGGCTGAGCCATTCCTGTGCCCTGTGTGCCTGGGTACTCTGTATAAGGGCCACTCACCCAAACCAATCCCCACCCGAATAATTCATCGCCTTGCTTCCACCGTCTGCTCGAGGTAATTTATCCAATGAAATAGTTTATGAGAAAGAGTTCTTCAACACGTAGAGCTATAAAGAAGTTTTGGTGATACTACGGTGATAACTGATACTTTTCAAAACGGGCATGAGTGTGGCCTGCTGGTTATGGACGTGCTTCCTCAAGGTGGAATAAAAAGCCCCATGTTTCAAGTTTGGGGGGCAGGGGACAAGGGTGTGGAGGAAAGTTGCTGTTGGCTATGTTGCCTCTGGAAGGAGCTCTGAAGAATTCTACTTCTTGGCTGATGAATCAATGAAGGAGTGAAAGGATGCCTTCTTTGAACCGCTGCTCAAGGGCAGGTAAGCTAAGCTGACCCAGGTAGGTGGAGACAACACAGCCCAGGGGCCAGCGGGAGGGGACCCGCGTGGGCTTGTGCACCGGCAGGCTTAGCTCTGCTCCTTGGACAAGTTGCTTACCCTCCTCAGGGCTCGTACCCACTATCTCAGGAGGTTAAACGAGGAAAAGCACAACGCGCTTGGCCCAGTTCCTTGAACAGAATAGCTACTGGACAAGCAATTATTATTATTACTATGGAGGCAGAATTTATTCGTCTTTTCACCGTTAATTCAGATTTCAAGCTCTCACAAAGATACACATTAGCCAACATACTTCTTTAGCCTCTTGCGAAGATGTCTCAATCTCTGATTTATTTTACTTTTTATTTCCCTTAAGGATTGAAGCTTTGACTGGTAGGAATTTTGGTGAGTGATTCATTCGGGCTCCATTTGGCACAAGGAAAGTTCTGACAATGGCTTTGAATCTTGTTTGTATCAAATTCACAGTGGCAGCGACGTGCTGTCATGATAAAAGCCAAGAAGCCTGGTGCATTCCATGAAAGGAAATAGGCATTAACTTTCTTCCCGAGCCTGGTTACTCGGGACATTAATCAGCCCATAAAAATGGGATTAAGTCAACTCTCAATTTAGTTTTGTAGTTCACCTTTAAAATGTAACCATTCTTTGTGTTTTCATATCGGGTGATCACATTTTAGATGTAATGAAAGAGCAGAGATATTTTCCCACAGATGTGCATGGCGATGTGACTACAGATGGAAGCCTTCCTGCAGACATTTAATGAACAATTATTCAGTCTGGGGGATGGCTTTGGAGGAGCCATTCCAGCTGAGGGCATATAAAGTGAGTTTCCTAAAAGCTGTATAAATGAGAGGCTGGAGTAACCCTCTAACGTATAGTCATCTAGCTTATCCTTTATTGCCTAATGAATACGGTATAATATCATGGGCCCATCAGCTTGAAGCTGTGCTCTGGCTCTGAGCCCCCGAAGGCAAACAGATGGATGTTTAAATCCTTCCTCTTAAAGTCTTACTGGATTGCAGAGCCTTTGCCGAAATGGAGAGCCTGAAATTTTCCTGAGCTCTAAAGCATCCTCCTGGGCTTCGAAGGAACTGCTCTGACTCTGCCCTAAAGGTTCTCTCTTTTCTTTTTCATTTTCCTTTCTCTTGGGTACAAAGCTGGAAGGGCCCTCGGGGGTCATTCCAGGCCAGAGTGTCTACCTTTCCCAACTAAAGAGCAATATTCAGGCCATAGTGGGTTTTCCCAAGCAACTACATTTATTCAATTCAAAGAACCAATCTGGACTCTGAGATTTTGTTCTTTCCTCTTTTTGGTATAAAATACTTTCTTTTATTAGATGATTTTTTAAAAGTATCTTTTTCGACACAAAATAAAAGTTTTCCCAAAAAGCTTTCTTTTTAAAATTTTGCTATAGAAGCCAAGAGTCTGGGGACTCCGCCTTGCGGTGGAGGTCTAGGGTCGAGACCATCGCGCTCCCGCGGGGTCGCTGACTTGGTGCAGAAGCGGGTCAGCAGCAGCCTTCTGCTTCCAGCCTGGTGGCTCTTCCTGCATCGTGCTGCCCCCCGGAGTGGACGGAAAAGGCCTTGCTAAGTGTGCTGTAGCTCCTGGCAGCGAGAAGGGCCCTCAGCCTCCTCTCGGCAGCTGGCTTTGCAGCACGAGCGTGAAGTGGCCGTGTCCAGGGCAGGGCACCTCGAGCACCCACTGTGGCTTGCGTTCAAGGGTCCTGGACCACGCAGGTGGGCAAAAGCTTCCTCCTCCCACCCGAGATACCCACACGCACAACCTCAGCCCCTCTTTCTTAGGGTTAGGCCTGGCTCTCTCTAGTTTCCCATTTTTTTCTCCCTCTAAGAGCAAATTTCCCTAGAACAAGTAAACCCGCATTGGTCATTGGCGGTTTCAGAATGAACAAGTTCATTATTTTCTTCTTTGAAAGTTAGCTGAGAGCTGGAATTCTGATGAGGGCAAAGAGACCCAGGGGGGTTCAGAAAAGGCAAGAAGAAGCTGCTCTAGATCTAGGATGTGCAGAGTGGGGACGGGAGGGCAGAGATGGTGTCAAGGCTGTGGCGCTAGTGATAGAAGGTGTCCAGAGGCGACGAGGTTTGCTGGACGGGTGGACGGATGAGCAGAGCGGGTAAACCTGGTCCTCTTTCTGGACGCCTTTATCCGGCAGGAGGAACTACGCTGAGGATGGGGTCCTCCTTCTGGAGGCCTTTATCCAGCAGGAGGAACTGCCCTGAGGATGGGGTCCTCCTTCTGGAGGCCTTTATCCAGCAGGAGGAACTGCCCTGAGGATGGGGTCCTCCTTCTGGAGGCCTTTATCCAGCAGGAGGAACTACCCTGAGGATGGGAATCTCTGAGCAACAAGCTTGGGCTGGGGACCTTCAGAGAAGCTTGGTTCTTTCCCCAAAGGGACCCCAAACCCATCACCTTGGAGCTGGGGGCTCAGGACACGTCTTCGCTAATGTTGTCACACGTTCTTTTTATTGAAAGACACCCTGAAGGCAATCTCAGAGTCCCCAGTGAGCGAATCCTTACAGAAGAAGCCAAGCTCCATATCCGGATCCCTGATTCCGGGGGCTGTTTTTGTCATTTGGGACACAGAGACAGACGTGGAAGGGAACGGCCACCGTGTCTTGTGGGCAGGCTGCTTTCATGCTTGATGCAAGCACAAAGATGCTCGCAGCAAATCTTCTCTATGAGAAGCTCCCTCCATTACAAAATCTGTTTCTAGAAGTGGATCTTTTGGGGAGTCTCAAATGAGGAGTTTTAAGTCTTCCTAGTGGGTGCTGTGTTCTACTTCCTTTTAAGTGTCATGGGATAGGGCTTTAGTTGGCACCAACAGTGAAGTTTTTGCAAACTCTAAAAATCTCACGGTGCCTGTAAACAACTCCAACCTGAGGCGTTTCGCTGGGCAGAAATTCCATGCTAGAGACATTTCTCAATAGATAAAGTAACTTTTTCCTTATTACAAAAGTATTACATGAGCATTTGAGCAAAATTAGGAATTACAGATACATAAAAAGAAGAAAATTAGAAAAAAACACTGTAATCTCAATACCCAGAGACAATTGCTGTTAACACTTTGATACTTGTCCTTCCAGATCTTTTTTATGTACACACCGGTACACACACACACACACACTTAAAAAAAGCAACATGGTTACATGTTGTATAAGCTGTTTGGAAAGCTGTTTTTCAATGATCAGTGTATTATTATACATATCTTTCTATGTAAAATATAATAGATCTAGAAGAAATGGATACAAATTTCAATTTACACAATTGGTAATTATGTGGAAAGGAGATTTGTGTTCCCCCAATTCATATGTTGAAATCCTAACCCTCAAGGTGATTAGGAGGGGGGAGCCCTTTGGGAAGTGATTAGGTCATGAGGGCAGGGTCCTCACAGACATAATTCATACCCTCATAAAAGAGGCCCGAGAAAGCTCCCCTGCCCCTTTCTGCCACATGAGGTTACAGCAAAAAGACCACTGGAGTCTGGGAAGTGAGCATTCCGCAGACACCAAATCTGCCGACACCATGATCCCAGACTTCCCAGCTTCTAGAACCGTGAGAGGTAAATGTTTGTTGTTTCTAAGCCACCTAGTTTATGGTCTTTTCTTATAGCAGCCAGAATAGACTAAGACAGTAAGTAGTGGGCAAATCTTCACTCTTAAGGAATTTTGTTAGCTGCTGGCACCAACCCTGGCAGGGTGCAATGTTGCTACTCACCTCTCCGGCCTCTGCCAGTGGGCCCGCGTTTGAAGGGTAAGGCTTTGATGCTAGAAGACCTAGTCCTGAGTCCCAGGTCCACCAGACCCCGCTCTGTGACCTTGGGGTTGGTCCCATCATCATAGCCACCATTCATTATCATTTATGAGCCATGCTGTGCTACTTCGTACAGTAGCCCCATGTTAGAAATCAGGACACAGAGGACACTGGCCACCGTCACCCAGTTAGTAACTGGTAAGTCTGCCCGAGGCCCAGCTGAGTCTGGGGGCCACCACTATGTCCTGTGCCTGTAGGGCCACAGTTTTCTAATCTGAAAATGACAGTAAGAAAGAAAACAACTGACTTGTAGGGTTGTTGTCAGGTTCAAATGAAATCACGCATGTGAAAGCATCACATCCGTCATCTGTAGGTTATAAACAGCAATAGTTATTATTAAGAAACAGAGAGAGATTGAAAGGTGTGATTCTCCCAGAAAACGCCTCCAGGTTTGAAAGCAAAAGTGGAAAACTGACAGGCCAAGGCCCAGCCGCCAGCTTCCTGGTAACTTTTGTTTGCCTTGCACAGTGCTTGGTATTTTTCAGCAAACGTTTAAACTCAGGAGATTTTATGTACAAATTCAAATTTCCAGCGTTTCTTTGAAATGTGTGAGACCTGCCATCTCTGGGTCCATTTTGCAAGGCCCTGTTCTCTGGAGCTGAGGCGTAGCTTTCCATTCTAAGAGAGGAATGCGACGTAGGGCTAGCTTCACCCGTTTACACCCCCTGGCAGGAGTCTGCAGGTAGCTGGGTGGGAGATCTGGTTCTAAAGAATGATGTGTGTGTGTGTGTGTGTGTGTGTGTGTGTGTGTGTGAATGCACCTTCACTGAGAGTGGAAGGTGGGGAAGGGCGCTTTCGAGGTGCTATAGGGGGTTCCAGTGCTATACGGTGTCTCATAAAGTATTGTGAGGCTCAAACTTGTACTGGACTGGAATTCTGCTGAGTGGCCCACAGCCCAAGAGGGTCTCTCAGGTCTAGGCAGAATTTCTAAGAGGGCTATGGGCTCCTGAAGGATCTTCTGGTTCCTACTTAAAACCCCAAGGTGTAAGGAAAGGATCCCAGATGAAAGGAAATGTTACTGCTTTGCAAGCATGAATTATGAGCCTGGGTGCGCCTTCCCATGGCCCAAGCTGCCGAGTGCATGAAGAGGGGCCCGTCCCCTCCATCTCGTCCCTCCAGCCTTTTGCACTGTGCTACCCAGGACATCTTTATTCGGGACTGACTGGGAGCTGGCTCTACATAGGTAGGCAAGGTGAACAGGACCCAGAGAAGTGTGCTTCCCACATAAGAGGAATGGCAGAGTCCTCTAGGAGCGGGGAGATGGGCAGGCCCACCATCCATCCCAGGATGGAGATGCTACTCAGATTCTGTGTCGGTGGAGTGGGCCATGAGGTGAGAGGAAAACGCTTTGGACCATAAAATTCCAACAGACCCAGAGTGGCTTTTCGGCCAGTACTTTCTTAGAATAATATGAGTGGACAAACTCTGACCTCATTCGATGTCTGTGATTTTTATTGTAAAATTCTTATGCTCCTGGGCCCCATTGCCCGTCCAGGAGAGGCAGTGACAGAAGATGCAATACTTATTCATCTTTGCATGCTGAAGAAGTCTGCAAAGCGCATTTCCCTCAAGATTCTACCGCTCTTATCATCCAGACTTCTAGGCCAGCAGTCGCCCCCTTGTTTACTCTAGACAGAAGGCCATTTTTTGTTTTAAAGGAATGCTATTCAGAAAGATCATCAAAAGGTCATCAGACCTCTTGTTTATTTACTGGTTTTGAAGATCAGGTTTCCTGTTACTATAGATGCAGGGCTTTAAAAGAGAGCAGGATACCAGGTCCTCAGCAAAAGGACTGCAATTCACAAAGTAGGTTGAAGGGAAAGTGTAGTTTCTCCTTTAAATGGAAGGAAGCAGAATTTAATCCCTTAGAGTTCCCAAAGTTGTTTTTTTTTTTTTCAAAATTTTTTTATTAGAGCTGAAACCCTTTAGAACTGGTCCAAGATCCAAATAATGTTCTTATCTGTAGTTTTCTTTGGAAACCATTCAGCAGTAGATATAGATGTCCAGACATGTACGCACCCCATGTTAGGGAGCCATATATGGGGAAGCTGTTGCCAGCTTTCATTCTCCAAGTTGAAAACCTTTTTTGTTCACAAACTTGACCTTAAAAATGCCAAGTTCAAGGATGCCAATTCAAATGGGAATTTTGAACAAAGCACACCCAGATTCACTTTGATCATTCTTTATCTTGCCACGGAAGACGGGGGTTTGAGCGTGGAGTCCCGGCAAATGGAAGATCCTCAGGCTTCTCCAGCCCAAGACTCTGGACACAGCAGCCAAGATAGTGTTTCTAGAAGCCCACTTATCTGAGCAGGGCACAGCTAATTGAAGCATTTGGCCTTTGGTATGGACTTGTACTTAACAGCATCCAAATGGTTGTTCTTTCTAGTTTTATTAAAGGAGCCGAATCCTTCTCATAAGTTTTCCATTAATGGGATTATAAATTGACATAATTTTAAGTCCAAGAAGGCAAAACTGGTATGTGGTAAACATAAACATGTGTTTGGCGTTAGAGGTAAACTAGCACAGCCAAAGTGGGCAAGTGTTGTAAACTTCAAACGTGAAACAGATGGAAGGTAATTAGAGGCATGAAAGTGATGACAACAGCAGTGAACTGTAGCAATGAAATGAATTGTTAGTTTAGGCAGGAATCGCCGTGGCCCTGGTGGATTTATCACGTTTCTGGCTGCTGTATGAAGTTGATGTTAGCCTCCTCTAGAAGAACACGAGAATTGCTTTTTTAAATTCGAAGAGAGGAAGTGCAACTCGGAAGTATGTGGACCACAATACTGGTTTTCTACGTCTGAAAAAAAGTGGATTGGCCTTGCCTATCGCAAAATGGGTTCACTGGTGGATGAGCAATTGAAAAATTTTATTTCAACTCATTCTCTAATCTTGGGAGCAAGTTCTTAGACCCCGTCTGGAGACGTTTGGTTGGAACAGCGGTAAAGTCTGTACGACAGGTTCCCAGCAATGCGGGAGGGTCTGTTTACTCTGTGTGCAGGGGACAGTGGCATCTTTTAATGGCAAAACTTAGCTTTGGAGCAAGTTTCACAGTTCAATAAAGCTAAAATGAGAGAGACCCTTGCTATAATTTTCTGATGCCCAGAAAGTAAAATTTTAAGCAAAAAGTCTTGGAATTTGGGGAAGAGCGATGGAATTTTCCTCCTGAGGTATCAACTGAGAAGAACAACACTTTTTTGAGCTAGCTTTTTTTTTGGAACGAGGAATCACTGTTTGACGGCCAAAGGGTCATTTAATCAAGTTACTTTTGATTTAGTGGAACCCAGATCAAACCCACTCCGGTGTCACTGGCGTGTGATAAAGGGCTTAATTCATTTTTGCATCGATTGATAAAAAATGTGCGCTGTATCTATCTATCCAGCTCTTGAAAGCATTGAACGAGGATGATTAATGAAGAAATGAAGAAGCGCCCACAGGTGCTGAGGAGGGAGCGAGGGATGGGTAACGTCAACTTGTTATTGGCTGGACCGAGGCCAAAACCAAGAAAGGCATGGACTTAAAACCACCTTTTGTTTCAAAGTGTAGACCCTTCCGGGGAATCCTGAAAGCGCAGCGGATGAAGTCGTCCTCCTTTCCTTCCTGACACCTGGGTATAGAGATAGGCAGCTGTCACATCCAGCCAGAGACGCTTCCCCCGCTACCTGCAGCCATAACATGGTTAAGCCCCATTAAATTATGAACATCCTCTGTCCCTTCCAGCACTGACAGATTCCGACTTTGGAACGTTTAAGATGGTCCTCTCAGGAACAACGTTTCCTCCTTTTGATCAGAGGCTCACGTCTATCTTAGAGAAAGGAACACTGCGCTTGCTGTTTAATGGCCTGCTACTACTAATGTTCAGGGAAGTGAAGTGCTCTGGCCCTCGGCTTCCCGCGTTGTAAGATGGGGGATAATGATGTTTGTCCATTGCTCAACGAAATGATGAATATGAGAGTGCTTCGTCAGTATTACTCTCCCTGTGTGTTCATGCTGTTGCCTCCGTTTGGAATGCTCTTCTCTCCTGCTCTACCAGGCCAGCTCTTATAGAGCCTTCAAGACCCTATTAAAATTTCCCCTCCTCTGCCAAGCTTCTTAGTGCAGAGGGGACCCTCTCCTGTACTTTCAGGGCATTCTGTTCGGTCTCTGTCAACCAACTACATTGTGTCGTCAGTGCTCGTCTCTGCCATTGGACTCTGAGCTCCTTGAGCAGAGGATGGTGTCTTATTCATGGTATGTGCCCATCAGAATATTGGGTCCCCTCCGTATCACATGTCCCCCCATATCTAAAAGATTATCATCATTTAAGTAAAGAATGATATTTATTTAAGGGCATCTGGCATGGGTTCCAAGTGCGAAAAATGTGGGAAGTTCTCTTTATTTTTTATTTCTGGGTCTGTTACAATTCCTTGGATGAAAAGAAAATGGTGAGTGTGCCTTCCACTGGCATTCGATGCATATTTATCGATTTGTTTTGAATTTAATTAACACACACGCCTACTGCACATGAAGTACCAGGTGTGGGGCTGTGTACCAAGAGGGACAGACATGACGCTGCTCCAGGGGGTCAGACACGATTTTGGAGATTAAGACACATACAGATAAAATGTGATTCGTAATAAAAAAAAATCTATGGATGATTTATAGCTGTATAAATCTCTATGTATACACACACACACACGCACACACACACATATATATGTAATGTGAGAGATAGTAAATGCTCCATGAGTTCAGAAAAGAGAATTTCTTTGAGAGAAAGTAATAATCCTTAGGTTCCAATAACAACAAGGTCGTTTGTGTGAGGTTTCTCATTTAAAGATGTTTGACATTATACGTATATTTATACGTAGAAGGTAAGAAAGAGGCAGGATCAGGGAGGGAGAGAAAGAAAGAGAGTAATGTTTTGATTTTTCTAAACATTTGTTTTATTTTATCTTTTAAGTTTTATTTATTTATTTTTGGCTGCATTGGGTCTTCGTTGCTGCGCACGGCCTTTCTCTAGTTGTGGCTCGCAGGCTCTAGAGCTCAGGCTCAGTAGTTGTGGTGCACGGGCTTAGTTGCTCTGCGGCATGTGGGATCTTCCCGGACCAGGGATCAAACCCGTGTCCCCTGCATTGGCAGGCGGATTCTTAACCACTGCGCCACCAGGGAAGTCCCTAAAAAAATTTATTTTATTCAGGTATAGTTGTTTACAAAGTTGTGTTAATTTCTGCTGTACAGCAAAGTAATTGTTATAAATATATATATATATATATTCTTTTTCATATTCTTTTCCATGATGGTTTATCCCAGGATATTGAATATAGCCCCCTGTCCTGTACATGAGGACCTTGTTGTTTATCCATCCTATATGTAATAGTTTGCAATAATGTTTTGATTTCATAATAGGCCTCTGAGCCAAGTTTCCTGAGTTCCAATCCCACTTCTAAGTGGACCTTGGCACCTTTTCAAATCTCTCTAAATCTCAGTTTTCTTTTCTGTAAAATGTGAACAAGAATAGAATCTTCTTCATAATATTGTTGTAAATACTAAGTAGAAGGCACTGGACACACAACTTAGACTCACTGACCCTGAAGTGTTAACATGGAACGCTTACTAGGCCGCTTAGCAGTGGGCAGTGGTCCAGGTTTCCTGCATCATCCCATCTGGTCTTCCGGCAGCTCCGCCGAGGGACTCCACTTGCTTCCCAGGTGAACTAACGTAGATGACTGCTTTGCAGGGTGTTGCCGTGTGACTAGGTGCCCAGTGCATTATCCATTTGTTCACTGACTGGATTGTGCAAACCACTCGTGTTCCACAGCTAAAGTCCTTAGAACAGACCATTAGCCCAAAGTGGGGCTGCATCTGTGTTTGCTACCCTTGTGCTTCCCTCCATCCCTGGTGGCTTCCGCACTTGGGGAGGAAGGCTCGGGTCTGGGGAAAGGTCGCCCTTCTTGTCTAATGACAGTTTCCCCAGTCAGGCCTGCAGACGCTGGGGGGTAGCGCCTCTCTGGTAATTAACCGTTTGGCTGCTGAGCTGAGGGTGGCTTTGGAAGACCCAGGTGACAGTGGGGTGCCTGTGGTCCCAGACTGTGGGATTACACTGAGGCAAGAGCTCGATGGCCTCTCACAGCTACTCATTTTCTCTTAAATTACATGTGATTAGGAATATAATTACCACTCCTTACTCTTCCCCCAAAACACTATTTTCCTTTGCTCATGCAGTGCTTTGGGGGATGGGACGGGGTGGGTCAGAGCACACCAGGGCTGTGAGCCAGAAGAGAAGCAGCCTGGAGATGGCAGGGGGATGGAGCCCACCCTTTGTGGCACCGGTGAGCTCTGTTCAAAAGCAACAATCTAGGGGCCAGAGTGAGCCTCCGAAAAGGTCTGCAAAGCGCTTTGATTATTGAAATCGTACCTGCCCAGGGTTTTTGGGAGAGCCTGAAATGAGATGTGTGCTTACGTTAGAATTAGTAAAGCTCGGCTGCAGATCTTTTTCTTTTTGGAATGTCTCTCCCTCTAATTACTTTACAGTCCAAATGATTAAAAAAAAGGAGCAGAGAGCAACAGATGCTCCCAAATTGCCGTGTGTAAGGGAAAGGGTTGTCTGTCTGCGTGGCTCTCTCCTTGTAATGAGAGCCGCTGCTGGGAGCTGTGTAGACAAGCTCCTGAAACGGGCCCAGCGCCCCGGAGCCGGCCGGGCTTCCCAAGGCCAGGCTGCGTCTGCCGGCGCCGGAGGCCGGCAGCAGCTGGGGCTGCGTTTTCAGTTAATGGGTTCCCTTCATTCTGAGTACCAGGGGCGGGGCGGGGGAAGGCTAGTTTAGAAGGAAACTTCCCAGGCTGGTCGTCGCAGCATCTGGAAGACACAGCGGGGCCTCCCCTTCCAGGGCGCGACCTCTGCGTCCCCCGCCCTGGGTGAGATCCCGCCTCGCCCCCAGCCAGGCTAGATGGAGACGTCCCATCCCAGCAGCGGGAAGGGGGCCGGGGCGAGATCCCTCCGAAACGTGACGGAGCGAACAAGGCCCGGCTTCTCCCCAGCGTCCCAGCCAAGCGCATCCCGCCCCGGGTGCCTTTCTCCAAGCCCCTCCTCCGCGCCGCCCCTCTAGCGCCCGGCGAAAGGCGCCCCTGCGGACGTCCCTGGCTGCAGACGACTCCCCTAGGTGAGCCGCGAGGGGTCAACGTGCATTCCTGCGGAGGGGGGAGGGGCTCTAGGCAAGCCCACCCAGGAGGAGCTCGCTCGCTGAGGGATTTGGGTTATTATTCAAGGTAGCTGAGCCCTCACGCATTTCCCCACGTCGCCTAGCGACTGGGAGAGAAGCTGGACCAAAGGCATTTCGCTGTTACATCGACTTCTTAATTAAAAAATATCTTTCTTTTCCTTTGGCTCAGGCATTTCCCCTCAAAATGCTGGAGGATTTTTCAGGGTGTGAAATCACTTTACTCCGGTAGCTTGGAAGAAAGAACACGCCCTCGCATCCCCCGCACCTTCTTGATGACTAAGAGGCTGGATTGGTTCCTTAGCTGCAGAGCCGTTAATGTTTATAACTCGTTCTGGAGGAGGGGCACAGATGAAGTTAATACAATCCACCAAACGTTCATTAACTTTTCAAGTTGATGAACTTGGCCACATTTCTGCACTTATAGTTTTCCCTTTGATGCTTGAAGAATTAATTTTTTTCCCATGTAAAGCATCTTCATATGTTATTAATTCATTATTAAGGGGACCATTTTGACTTAGCGAACTTTATATGCAAACGAGTGATATGCTCTCTTTGTAAGGTACAATGGACTCTACGGAATAGTAATCCATATTCTCAACTTTGATGAGGCAATACATAAATCCTTCCACTTTTCTCCATATGGGATAATGTTTTTGGTAGTTACATGGTATCCTGGTTTGCAAGAAGCCTTATTTAAGATTTTAGCCTCCTACCTTCCTTTTAATCTTCTTAAAAAGTTGTTTTGTGGGTTTAATTCCAGTTTATGTGCAGACAAGAGATGGGTGAGATTGTCTGGGTGCTTGAAAATGAGGTTCGAAACTACCTGTTGATCAAATCTAGTTGGGGGTTTATCTCCACTGACTTGTGTTGCCAACCCTGACACAAGCCACAACCTGAATTATTCCCGAGACCTGTAGCAGCTATTCAGTGGGAGCCCTTATCGACGGACATTGACAGTCTGGTAATGACAGATGTAATGGCTGGATGCAGATGCTAGCCAAGAAGGAATTGTGCAGTGCTGTACCTTAGGTCATTAAATACTTGGCGTAAGAGAAAGTTAAGATTAGAACATGGTGGCATTAACGCCTGTGATGAGGCAGAAATTTAAACAAAGGAATTTTTGTAGATTACTAGACAGCAGAAAATTTGAAATTGAATTTTATGTCTATGTCTAATTTTAAGACTGATAGAGTACAACTCTTTTTCTCTCCTCCCCCCTAGCGCAAAACAAAATGAACAACAAAAATGCTTTTAAATGATGGTAAGAAAAAAATAGATTAAGACATTAAATTGGGAGTTTTGGACTTTGGACATTTGAGAATTCTACAAAGTAGACCAAAAGACGCTGCTGTCACCTGTTCTACTTCAGGCTTGACCCTATGTGGAGAGGCCTGTTCCTTCTGTTTTATGGTAGACTTTGAATCAAAAATAAAAATTCTCCGTAGGCAAACTTGCCCCTGTTTTCTGGGACGGGCTTTTATCCGCATCTGCATATTTCACAGGGGACAAGACAGACCCCCTCCCTCTCCCCCTCCTCTGCTCCTACGCAGAAAGGTCCACAGGCATTTGGCATCTTTTCTGCATAAGGGAACAGAATATATTGTGGTAAAAATGGGCTCAGGTAAAACAATCATAAAAAGCAGTTCAAAAGAAACATCTGTGGACGGTAACTGTTTGCAGGATTTGGGCGATCAAGCAAAGAATGTGCCGGCAAGGATGGTGAAGGATGGTAGTTACCAGCTCTGCAGGCAAAACAGGCATCAGGGGATAATCGTTACAGGGGTTGATTCCGTAGGAAATGATTTTTCTTGTGCCACATATTGTCGTGAGAGGACCATTTCACTTTTGTCTTTTTTTCCCAGGGTGGCACAGTCATACACATATATTTGGAAACCTTCACTCCAGAGCACAATTTCAGAAATAATGAAACAATAAACAAGAATCTGGTATTAATAATCTGTGGGTTTTAAATTTTATGCCTTTAAAAGATGTAGGGATTAGTAATTTCATGTAGCCTACAAAGTAGAACATGCCTTAGGACACACGGATCAATGATTCATGTGGCGCTTTACCATCTGACAGTAAATACTCGGCACATAGACTGGATTCCTGGCGCTCACTGGTTGGAAGACAATAAAACCTCATTAATTTAAACCTCCCAAAGCCAGGTTTGGGGATGAATCAGGTTGAAAAGATGTGGGACTGAAGCTTACATTTGCATATTTGACAGCCTTTGCTAAGATAACTATGAGTTGCCCATCGTTGAGGGAAGGATGATCAAAGAGAACACACAGGTTCTGAGAAACACCAAGCACAGGCACGGGATGGCAAGGCTACGTGTGATTTATGTCACCTCGACATCAGAACAGGTTTCCCACAGGCCTCGACAGAGCAACTTTTATTAACCTATAGGAGGCTCTAGAAAGGACATGGGACCTGCCTTTCCCGTAAAATGGCTTCTCTCCAGAGCATCTGAATTATCAAAGGTTTTCTCCCTACGCATTTATCTTTCATAAAGGTCACAGTTGGGATTAAGCTATTTGGAGAGATATTTTCGTAAAGGTGATCAAGGAGAGCTGCTTTATTGTCTTGGTTTGGCAGAGAAGAGGAAGGACTTTCTTTCCATAAGTGGATTAACCACTTCTGCAAGACACACGCAGGCCACAGCTCTCCACCTGTCATGAGTACAACTTGCAAGCCTGTCTTTCCACAACAGAGGAGCGCAAGAATGATGAGTGTGGCTGGGATGTTCTGGATCTTGTCCTTTGATAAATGCAGCCATAAGTCAGCCAGAATGTTCTCTGATCCAACCAGAGGGAGGAGGGCAAGAATACCCGGGCCCCAACACCTCAGGACACACCACCTGCTGGCCTGGTGGCCTGGCTTTTGCCATTTGTCACCGTGCTTTTTCTTGTTCTCAAGCACTGTAAGTGGCTTGGTGAAAAGTTGCTACAAAAAGGTTCACGGGTCTGTGTGCTTTCAGTCTGAGGCTGGGAGCCACCGGGGCCCCTGAGTGTCCTGTGGAATAGAAGCACTCAGTACAGCACAGGCAAGGCCAGGAACTCTGTCTCTAGCAACACTTGTGAAATTCAGAACAAATTTCTCTTCCCTCGCATTGCCTCACAAAATGCTTCTCAATTAGTAGGGATCGATTTCACTTTTTTGCTTTGCAATGGCAATATTTCAAGGGGAAGAATCGTAGTGTATATCAATGTGAATCTCTCCAGTGAATTAATTGTGCAAATTTCTGCTCTGCAAGAGAAATAAATACTTCTGTAAAGCACTTATGTTGCCTAATAGTCTAACATTATACCAACACAGCAGTAACACCTGCCAAACAGAAAACGCTTGATAATCTAGGATTCAATAACATTAATATTATTTTTTTGGAGGTCGGCAGGGTGGCCCAGAAGATCTGTGATAACTGGGATTGCTATGGGTGGGTAGACCCTGCAGAAGATCACACTAGAATAACAGTCTGTGTTTACATCAAGCGAAGGGGATGCCACACAATTTAGACAAGAGCAGAATTCAGAGTGGAAAATATGAGTACCTTGTATTTGTAGAGCGCACTGCAGCTTATGAGATGCTTTCATATACAGAAGCTAGTGTGGTCATCTTCCCCATCTGTGAAGATTCCTGTGTGGGTATGATTAGCCCCTTCTTATGGATGAGAAAACTGAGGTTCAGATATATTAAGTGACTCAGCTGGTAGGTAGGAGAACTGGGCTTAAAAATCTAGATATTTTAATTCTGACTTCAATACAGTTTTGGCTCCATTTCTAATAATAGGGAATTTTGAATGAGTTGATGTTGCTTTATGTTTCTGGTTAAGACCTTCAAAATAAAATCTGTATCATAGAATGAAACATGGAGTGAACCTACAAGAAGCCTCCTCCAGGGGGCCTTTTCCTTTAAAGACCCCTAGAATGTTATTTGCCTCAAGAAGGAACATCTCTGATGTGTGTGCATTAAAAATAAAATGAAAAGAAAGGAGAAACGTCAAGGCCCAAGGCAAGGTCGGGTGGTAGAGAGCAGAGAGACTGGGGGAGCCAGTGCCTTTGTGAATGTTCCCGAGGCCTCCAGCTGGAGAGGCCAGTGGGGTCGCCCTGTTGAGCAAGGAGGGTCTGAAGCGTGCCAGGGTGTGAGGACTTCTAAGAATGTGGGTTTTGAGTCAAGATAGAAACGTTTCCTTACATTCTGACTCACAGGGGATTAGAAAGTAGTGGATGGATTAGACGAAAATGCTTCAGTTAAGAATTTAATCCTGTTAGGCAACAGTAAGTCACTTTTCTTAAAGGCTCTCTTGCCAAAGAGTAGAAAGAAAAAAATGTGCCTCCACAGTGTGGGAGGTAATTGTTTCTGAAGAGCTGCCTGCCTGAGGCCTCTTGAAGGCCAGTTTTCCTCCAGTTTGCCTGATTTTCTCTTCTAAAGAGAACAATGGATTTTGTACTGGGGTGTGAGCTGCTGCGCCCTGCCCCCCCAGCACAGGGCCTCCCAGCTGGGCTCTTCCTGCTTGTTGTCTCTGTGTGTGTGTGTGTGTGTGTGTGTGTGTGTGTGTGTGTGTGAGCAGTGCTGGAATATTCTGGGGAGGGCTGGGGGTGGGCAGGGACTCTGGTTGCCAGTCCTGGGGTCAGAGTTCAATTATGCAGCGGACTCAGACCCAGAATAAAAGCAAATGGTCAAACTGCTCTTTACTCTGTAGGCTTGAAAGCCGATTCAAACTCTTCCAGCCCCCTTCTCGCTTCTCAAGACTCTCCTTAAAGCATGAGAACTGTGCTTAGGATCTGGGCTGTTCTGTTGTATTTAACATGGGAGGAGGGGGCAGATAAATCATTGACATGAAGGACCCAGTGGAACCCGTATTTCTTCCTTCCTTTTACTTTCTTTTTTGTTATAATTCTTTTAAAAAAATAAATCTATTTATTTATTTACATTTTATTTTTGGCTGCATTGGGTCTTTGTTGCAGCGAACGGGGGCTACTCTTTGTTGCAGTGCGCGGGCTTCTCACTCCGGTGCCTTCTCTTGTTGCGGAGCACGGGCTCTAGGCGCACGGGCTTCAGTAGTTGTGGCACGTGGGCTTCAGTAGTTGTGGCTCGCAGGCTCTAGAGCGCAGGCTCAGTGGTTGCGGCACACAGGCTTAGTTGCTCTGTGGCACGTGGGATCTTCCTGGACCAGGGCTTGAATCCGAATCCCCTGCATTGGCAGGCGGATTCTTAACAACGGCACCACAAGGGAAGTCCTCTTCTTTTTTTTTTTTTTAAGTTTAAACAGCAACATTTATTTCTCAAAGTTTTGGGGCAGGAACCCATATTTCTTGACTTTCAACACCAGAAAACCCTAGAAATTTATATAAAAATTATCATTATGTGGCTATAACCTTTGTATTGCTTGTGAGGTCTCCTACAGCAAGAAGTCTGAGGACAGATGTCAGAGAAAAGCCAATCCAACTTTAAATCCAAAGAAATGCCATGGTTGAATCTCCTGTGATATCCTGAGCCCAATATCAAATCCTAGAGTTTTGCACAAGGTCTGAGATACAATGCCTCTTACCAAGCTGTTTAGAATCTGACTGTAGAGACAAGACAGAAATGATCCTGCCTCTACCGGCCAAAAAGGCCATATCTGACATCAGCTTATAAAGACACTTCAGGGTGAATAACCAAAAGGGCCATTTGTTCTTTTGTCATGTTATCCTATTATTATACTGGACAAGAGATTGGGAGAGGTTTTCCCTGGCATCTACTACTATGGGAAAAATATATTATGATTACTATTCACTTGGTGTGGCAGTGGATTTTATATGTCAGTTTGACTGGCTAAGGGATGCCCATAGACCTGGTACGACGTGATTTCTGGGTGTGTCTGTGAGGGTGTTTGAAGAAGAGGAGAGCGTTTGAATCAGCAGCCTGAGTAAGAAGACTGTTCTCACCAATACAGACAGGCATCATCCAATCCCTTGAGGGCCTGAATAGAACAGAAAGACAGAGGAAGGGTGAATTGACTCTCCCTGCTTGAGCTGAGCTGGCAACCTCCTCCGGCTCTCAGAGGCTCTTTGGGTTTGGACTGGAACTACACCAGCTGCTTTCCTGGGCTTCCAGAGTGTAGATGGACGATCACAAGACTCCTCAGGCTCCACATTGGCCTGAGTCAAATCCCTCATGATACTCTGCTCCTGCTGTAAACCTACGTCTATTGTATCAGTTCTGTTTCTCTGGAGAACCCTGACTAGTATACTCAGTTAACAAGAGGTGGATGGTGCCAAGAGAAAGATTGGTTAGGATGACGATAATCCAGGTGAGAGATGAAGACATTGGCCCAGCGACGCTGTGATGGAGGTGGTGGGAAGTGGTCGGATTCTCTTATATTCTGAAAGTACAGAAGAAATGATTTCCTGACAGATTGGATGTGGGTGTGAGAGAAAGAAAGAAGTGGTTGGAAGCTGGCCCGGCCACCCCATTTGTTGGGGCCTCAAGAGACCATTCCCCCTGAAAAAATGGGTTTGTGCTAGCAAGCCGAGATGGTAGAAGCGCGTGTTTAAGAATAAGACAGGACTGTCTCTTCTTTTATTATGGACCTCCTTCAAGGGAGCTAAGCCAGCCTTGGGTCCCAGCTCTACAACTATCCTGTCTGTCTATCTGTCATCTGTCTCTCTCTCTCTCTCTCTCTCTGTCTATCATCTATCCATATCATCTATCTACCTATCTCTCTTGATTTCATGATAGGTAATTTAATTTTTGAATACGTAATACATTCATACCCAACAGGTATAGAAAAAAGGGATTTTTTCCCCTATGACCAACTCTTTGATATATTTACTAGTTCTATGATTTTTTCCTTTAAAATTTATGTCTGATTTTATCTTTACTAATTCCTTTTGTCTGCTTTTCCCTGCATCAAACAATGTTTTATTTCATTTTTTCAAAGGTGCGTTGGATTTAAGGAAGAAGGGAGAGCAAGAATGATATTCCAGGCTGGAGGAAAGGATCTAACCCAGGAAAAATTCATTCCATGTCTAGGGGACAAATATGTGAGCTGCCTGGTTTGAAGAGGGTTTGGAAAGGTGAGTTTGTACAAGCCATGGCTGCTGAAGAAGTGGCAGGTTTCCCGAGGTCCTGTGTGGAATCAGTCCTGTAACTGAGTTTTCTATCTGGGAACCACCCCCCACCCCCGACAGATGTATGAATGCTCTACATGTCTATGCTAGTCCTTTGCTTGTTGAAATAGTCACATCTACTTTCCACCCTTCCCTTGTGCTCTGCGTTGCAGTGAACTGCATGTCCCAGGTTTCCTTAGCTGACTTCCGGCTGTTGTGGCCAATAGGAGATGCTGGCATGAGCTTGGGGGTAAAGAGTTGAGAGAAGACAGAATGTTTTCTGTCCCTCCTCTGTTCCAGGCGACACCTCCAGCAGTGACTCTCTCTTCTGGGCTCCTGCCTAAAGATATCCCTTCTGCTGGGTGGCCCCGGATTCTGGGCTTGGGTCACGCTGCCTCCTTCTTGCTAATCCTTTGATTGCCTCGCACGATGTTATCAATGGAAATCAGTCTGTGGGTTCCTTCCAAGTCTGTTGGTAATACCTATGGTCCACTATAAAGTAATACCTGTGACAGACACAGGTAGTTTTTGTCTGTCATGGGCCATTCACTGTGATGGACCTTGCCCAAAAGGATGGGGGTCTCTGTGGTTTGTCCTCTGTCTGGGAGTCAGAGTGTGGCTGAGGTCGGGCTTTAGCTAAGGAAAAGCAGTTGTTCAGTCACCTTGAAAGCTGGCAGAGAATGACAGTGGGCCAACAGCCTAAGTGAAGCTTGAACTGGCATGATTTGGGAATGGCAGATTTCTATACGTCTCTTTTAGACTCTTGTGGGGAGAGCTGATTCTAAGTAAGAAATCCCTCGGTTGAATCACTTTAGAGATGGAAACCTAGAGAAACAAGAGTTAAAAAAACCCTCCTCAGTGTTCTCTACTCATTCTACCTGCAACTGAATACACAGTTCCAACTGGGCGAGAGCAAACATCTGAGGGCAGAGAAAGGAGCCAGACAAGGGCAGAATGAGCTCATGCCTTGTGGCTCAGGTTTGAAAACCACCTGATCCTACTGCTTCCTCCTTCCTTTCCTCAGGAGCTCAGCATTCTTGAGACAATGGGCAGAAGCAGCTCTCTTATTCTTAAACCACTTTCTGTGCCTCTGAGAGGGCTCTGTCCTCACACTTTGCAGCAGGACAGTTACTGAGCCATTCTTGTGATGATTTTCAGGCTACATATGCCTACACCCATGAGGCTGACTTCTTCCTGAGTGCAGTATGGTTTCTGTTCAAATGAATACACAGTTGATGCATGTTTGGCTAGAAGTATAATGATAAATTTAACTCCTACTGTCTGAACTGTCATCTTTACTTAGGTTAAGCTTGTTGATTGGAATTTTGTACTATAAGAACCTGCAGCCTGGTTCCAAAATCCGCCATGTTTGTAGATAGATATAGGTAAATCCACTTGCTCATAGCGGCTCATGTGCTCCAACGTGATTAAGGGTCATCTTTTATTATGATTGTTTACCCCCAAGTCTGATAACAATATCCTAGTTTTTCCATGACTGGAAAACCTAGAATGTCCCAGAATGCTCCACATCTTTGGAAGATCCTTATTTTGCCTGCAAAAGAAAGTCATATGTTTTGGATAATCACATGAAATGATGTGGGTGGTGAAGATTCAATTAATTACACTTAAAAAAAATTCTATAGACATGTGCTCAGGAAAGCCAAATGCTCTGCATTAGCATAAAGAGGCTCCAGGAGAGGAGTCAATGTTTTGTTTATTACTTTAGTAAGCTATTATTTTAAAAATGTATATTTATGCATATGAAAACCTTTTTCAGAGCTGTGGAATCTGATAAAAATTTATAACAACCAAAGGAGTGTTTAATGAAGAAAAAGGCAGATGAATTTTAGTAAGAAAGCACTGTCCTGTTTTTGCTCATCTGCCTAACATCCTCTGTTTCCCAGAATGGTGACAGCCATGGGGACAGCGGCTCTTTTTCCTTGTGTGACTTGCTGGTGCCAGGAACCTAATGCAGACTTGTTCTTACAGTAATGTGGTTGTGTGTTTTGACCTGTCTGGGAGTTCTCTGATGGACTGGCACAGAGGCTGGCCTTTGTTTTGTCCACCTGGGGCTACAGTGGTTTTCTGGACAGCAGCAGAATTTACTGAAAAATTGAACTCTGGCTACATGCAACAGTATGAATGAATTTCACAATGTTTAGTTAAAAAAAAAGTTTAAAAGACATATACTACCTATAGCCGCTTGGAGTAAGGGATGGTGGATGGAGCAAGCACCAGACGGACACAAAAGCCTAGAAAAGCAGAGACTGAGGAGGAAATTTCTTGGAGGAATAAGGGTTTGGAAGGATTCTCATATATACCTGGGGAAGCTGGAGTGAAACATATATGCATAGGGCTGGGTGTGTGCTCAGAAAAGATCTGAGAGGACCCTATGTTTGCACCTATGGTGGATCAGTGGGGTCCATGAAATCAAGAGGTGAAGGCTGAGGAAGAATTATAGATGTCCTGACAGTGTTGGAGGAATGTCCTAGCTAGGCAAGGAATGTCCTTGCCTAGAGCCACATGGCAAAGACCAGGGAAGTAGGATTTTTCTTTTGGGCTCCAAGTATTTAAGGAACTCTCTGTCATGTCACTGGTTGGCTTCTGAGATAATGAAACAGAGACTTTAGTGACAACATATGACAAAGATCACAATCTTTACAATAATAGTTTGGAAAAGTCACTAAGCAAATGGATAATTGCAGCTATCAGCAATCAGTGACAGCAAATCTTGGGGAGAGAGAATCTGATTTCCAGAGTTACCACATTATACTATTCAAAATGTCCAGATTTAAAAAAAAAATTACAGAGCATACACAGAAACAGGAAAGTATGGCCCATTCATAGGAAAAAAAGAATTGACAGAAACTTTCACTGAGGAGGCTCAGATATTGGACTTACTAGAAAAGGACTCTAACTAAACTCTCTTAAAAATGACCAAAAAACTAAAGGAAGCCAGGAGAACAATGTACGAACAAATAGAGACTATCAATAACGAGATGAAAATTATAAAGCAGAACCAAATAGAAATTCTGAAGCTGAAAAATACAATAGCTGGAATGAAAACTCACTAGAAGTGTTCAACAGGGGATTTGAATTGGCAGAATAGATCATTAGAAAATTTGAAGATAAAACAATTGAAATTACATAATCAGAAGAGAAAGAAAAAGAATGAAGAAAAATGAAAAGGGTAGGCAACTTCTGGGACACCATCAAGTGTACCAACATACACATTATGGTATTCCCAGAAGGAGAAAAGAGAGAGAAAGGGGCAAGATGAATATCTGAAGTGATAATGGCCAAAAACTTCACATGTTTGGTGAAAGAAATGAACCTACACATCCAAGAAGCTCAGTGAACTCCATTTAAGATAAACTCAAAGAGATCCACACTAAGATAATTATAATCAAACCGTCAATTCCAAGGGCAGAGAGAATCTTGAAAGCAGCAAGAGAGAAGTAACTAATTACATACAGGGGGTTCTCTATAAGATTAACACTCAATTTCTCATCGGAAGCCACAGGCTAGAAGACAGCGAGATGACATATTTAAAATGTTGAAAGAAAAAGAATGTCAATAAAGAATTCTGTACCCCCAAAATATCCTTAAAGAATGAAAGAGAAATTAATACACTCCCAGATGAAAGCTGAGAGATTTTATTGCTACCAGCCCTATCTTACAAGAAATGCTATAGGGAGTCCTTCAGATTGAAATGAAAGGACACTAGACAGAGATTTGAAGCTATATAAATAAAAGAATATCTCTGGTGGGTAAATGTATAGGTAAATAAAAGGACAGTATTATTGAAGTTTTGGCTTATGACTCCTCTTTTTATTTCCTATATTATTTAAAAGAGAAATGCATAGAACAACACTAACAAAGTGAGGTTAATGGACACACGATGTATAAATATGTAATTGGTGGCAATAACAACCCAAGAGGAACAGAGTTGTATAGGAGTAGAATTTTTGTATGTTACTGAAGCTAAATTGGTATCAATGCAAACTAGATTGTTACAAATTTAGAATGCCTCATACAGTAGTAACTAAAAAAATAACTAAAAAATATATAGACAAGGAAATGAAGTGGAAATCAAAAAGGTGCACTAGAAAAAATAAACCAAACACAAAAGAAGCCAGTTTTGGAGGAACTGATGGACAAAAATATATGGCACATAGAAAACCAAAAGATGGCAGAAATCCTTCCTTTTTAGTAATCACTTGGAGTATAAATGGATTAAACTCACCAAGTAAAAGGCAGAGACTGGCAGAATGGATAAGAAAGCATGCTCTAACTACATGTTGTCTACAAGAGATTAACTTTAGATCCAAAATCACAGATAGGTTGAATATGGAAGGATGGAAAAAGATTCCATGGAAATTGTAACCAAAGAGAGCAGGGGTAGCTATATTAATATCCAACAAAATAGACTTTAGGTAAAAATCTGTTTTAAGAGACAAGAAGGCCATTAGATATTGCTAAAAGTTTCAATTCATCAAGAAGATACAGGAATTATAAACATTTTAAGTACAAAACAACAGAGCCCCCAGTATATGAAGCAAACCTTGACAAAACTGATGGGAGAAATAGATTCTACAGTTCTATAGTAATAGTTGGAGACTTCAGTAGCTCACTTTCATTAATGGATAGAATATCTAGGCAGAAAATCAATAAGTAAATAGAAGACTTGACAAACTATACATCAGTTAGACCTAAAAAAATACATAGAACACTATACCCAACAACAGCAAACACATAGCCTTCTTAAGTCCATGTGAAACATCCTCCAGGAGAGACCATATATTAAGCCACAAATGAGTCTCCATACATTTAAAAAGATTGAAATCTTACAGAATTATCATCTCTAACTACAGTGGAATGAAGCTAGAAATCAGTAACAGAAGGAAAATTAGAAAATTCACAAATATGTAAAAATTCAACAACAGAATCTTAAGGGACAAATGAGTCAGATCAGAAATCACAAGAGAAATCAGAAAATACTTTGAGATTAATGCATATGGAAGCACATCATACCAACATTTATTAGATGCCATGAAAGCAGGGCACGGAAATTTATAACTGTAGACATCTACGTTAGAAAGAAGAAAGATCTCAAATCAGTAGCCTAACGAAACCTCAAAGAACTAGAGAAAGAACAAACTAGACCCAAATCTGGCTAAAGGAATGAAATAATAAAGATTAGAGTGGAGACAAACAAAACAGAGAATAGAAAAACAATAGGATCAATGGATCCAAAACTTGGTTCTTTGAAAAGATCAGTAAAATTGACAAGCCTGTAGCTAATCAGTAAAAGCTAATTACTGATTAGCTTCAGTAATCATAAACCTCCGGACAAAGAAAAGCCCAGGACCAGATGGCTTCACTGGTGAATTCTAATAAACATCTGAAGAAGAATTAACAACAAAGAATTGAAGAGGAGGAAACACTTCTTAGCTCATTCTCTATAGCCAACAGTACACTAATACAAAATCCAAATAAAGACATCACAAAAACAGAGAACTACAGACCAACATCCCTTTTGAATATAGATTAAAAAACGCTCAAGAAAATACTAGCAAACCAAATTCAGCAACATGTTAAAAAAGATTATTTACCACGACCAAATGGAATTTATCTTAGAAATGCAAGTTTGGTTCAACACAGGAAAATCAATCTGTGTAATATACCACATTAATAGACTGAAGGAAAAAACCCACGTGATCATCTCAATCGATGCAAATAGCGTTTGTCAAAATACAACACATTTCCATGACAAAAACAGTCAAAAACCTAGTTGTAGAAGGGAACTTCCTCAACTTGATAAAGAACATTTATAAAACACCAAGAGTTAACATCATACTCATGGTGAAAGACTGAAAGATTTACCTCTAAAATCAGAAAACAAGAGAAGGTTTCCTGCTTTCACCTCTGTAATTCAACATTGCACTCAATGTGCAGCCAGAGAATTAGACCAGAAAAAGGAAGACATCCAAATCAGAATTGAAGAAGTAAAATTATATTTATCTGCAGATGACAAATACATAAAAAATCTTATATACAGAAAATCCCAAAGATGCAACAACAAAAAACCTACTAGAGCTTATAAATAAATTCAGCAAAGTCACATAGTCCAAGATCTACACACAGAAATGAGTTGTGTTTCTGTACATCAGCAATGAACAATCCAAAAAGGAAAGTAAAAAAAATAATTTCATTACAATAGTATCCAAATGAATAAAATGCTGAGGAATCTAAGCAGGGGACTGACTTGTACACTAGAAAAGTATAAAATATTGCTTAAAAAAATTAAAGAAGACCTAAATAAATGAAAATGCATCCTATATTCATGGGTTGGAAGACTTAGTACTGTTAAGATGTCAAAAGCAATCTGGATATCTAATGCAATACCTACCAAAATTCTAATGGCCTCTTTTTTTTTTTTCGGAAATGGAAAAGCCAATTCTCAAATTCATATGGAATTGTAAAAGGCCTTGAATAGCCCAAACAATCGTGAAACAGAAGAACAAATTTGGAGGACTCACACTTCCCTATTTCAAATCTTGCTTCAAAGTTATAGTACAGTAGTCCCCCCTTATCCATGGTTTCGCTTTCCATGGTTTCAGTTACCCATGGTCAACTGAGGTCCGAAAACATTAAATGAAAAATTCCAGAAATAAACAATTCATAAGTTTTAAATTCCATGCCGCTCTGAGTAGTGTGATGAAATCTTGCGCAGTCCAGCTCCATCCCGCCTAGGACATGAATCATCCCTTTGTCCAGCACGTCCAGCCCGTTAGTAGCCATCTTGGTTATCAGATCAACGGTTGCAGCCACAGTGCTTGGGTTCAAGTAACCTTATTTTACTTAATAATGACCCAAAGCACAAGAGTAGTGATGCTGGCAATTTGGATGTGCCAAAGGGAAGCCATAAAGTGCTTCTTTTAGGTGAGAAGGTGAACACTCTCAATTTAGCAAGAAAAGAAAAAAATCGTATGCTAAGTTTGCTAAGATCTACAATAAGAAAAATTCTCCTATCCGTAAAACTGTGAAGAGGGAAAAGGAAATTTGTGCTAGTTTTGCTGTCACACCTCAAGCTGCAAATGTTATAGCCTCAGTGTGTGGTAAGTGTTTAGTTAAGATGGAAAAAGCATTAAGTATGTACAGTAAGATATTGAAAGAGAGAGACCACATTCACATAATTTTCATTATAGTGTATTGTTTAATCATTCTATTTTATTATTAGTTATTTTTGTTAATCTCTTACTGTGCCTAATTTATAAATTAAACTTTATCTTGGGTATGTATATATAAGAAAAAACATAGCATATAGAGGGTTTGGTAGTATCCACAGCTTCAGGAATCCACAGGGGGCCTTGGAATATATCCCCCGAAGAGAGGGAGGGACTACCGTCATCAAAATAGTGTGGTTCTGGCATAAAGATAGACATACAGACCAACGGAACAGAATTAAGAGTCCAGAAATAAACCGTACATATATGGCTCATTGATTTCCAACAAGGGTACCAAGGCTATCCAATGGGGAAAGAATTATCTCTCCTATAAGTGGCACCGGTACAAGTGGATATCCACATACAAAACAATTCATTTGGAACCCTAACTCACACCATATATAAAAATTAACTCAAAATGGATTAATGACCTAAATATAAGAGTCAAAACTATAAAACTAGTAGAAGAAAACATAGAGGTAAATCTTCCTGATTTTAACTTGGTAATGGATTCTTAGATATGACACCAAAAGCACAAGCAACAAAAGAAAAAAATAGATAAACTTGGATGTAATCAGAATTGAAAATTTTATGCATCAAAGGATATGATCAAGAAAGTGAAAAGTGACAACTCACAGAGTGGGAGAAAATATTTGCAAATCATATGCCAGGTAAGGGACATGTATCCAAAATATATAAAAAACTCTCACAACTCAACGGCAAAAAACGCAAACAAGCCCCTTAAAAACTGGGCACAGTACTTGAATAGACATTCTTCCAATGAAGGTCTACAAATGGCCAGCAAGCGTGTGGAGATGTCCAAAATTATTAGTTATTCAAATGCAAATCAAACCCACAATGAGATACCACCTCTTATTCACTTGGACGTCCATAACTTTAAAAATGAAAAATAACAAGGATTTGTGAGGATATAACAAAATTGGAATCCTCATACATTTCTGGTGGGAGTGTAAAATGGTCCAGCTGCTATGGAAAATAATTTGGTGATTCCTCAAAAATCTAAACAGAATTATCATAGGTTCCCAGTAATTTAATTCCTAGGTATGTACCCAAAGTAATTAAAACAGGGGCTCAAACAAGTACACACATGTTCATTGCAGCATTATTCATAATAACCAAAGGTGGAAACGCCCAAATGTCCATCGATGAATGAATAAATTGTGGTATATACATACATACAGGGGAATATAATTCAGCCATAAAAAGGAATGAAGGACTAATACTTGCTACAATGCGGATGAACCTCAAAAACTTTATCCGAAGTGAAAGAAGCCAGACATAAAAGGTTACATACTTTATGTTTCCATTTATATGAAAAATCTAGACTAGATAAATTCATAGAAACAGAAATCAGATGGTGGTAGCCAGGGAGCAGAGGGAGAGACCAATGCAGAGCAAGTGCTGAATGGGTATGGGTTCTGGGATGACGAAAACGTTCTGGAACCCACAGAAGTGCTGTTTGCACGATATTGCGAATGCACTTAATGCCACCGAACTGTTCATTTAAAAACAGTTAATTTTATGCCCTTGGAATTTTAGCTCAAAAAAAGTGAAAAAGGACATATAGTATATTAGTATACCTGTCTAAAGTTGAAAAACAGGCCCAAATAGTTTTTGGAGTCAGAAGTTAGGGTAGTGGTTTCATTTGGAGAGAAGGGAGAGGGCAGTGGCTGGGAAGAGGAGTGAGGAGAGGTTCAGGTGTGTGTGTCAGATCAAGGTCAGCTCCTGCTAGAACCTTGAACTTGTCCGCTGGGGCTTGGCTGTTGGAGGACCCTTGAACCTGTCGAGAGCTCGGTGGGGTGTAATGCCTGCCCACACGACTGACCAATCACATTCTGTAATCAATTCAAAACTATCTTTGAGGAGCCGATGTCCTTTGGGAGGAACTTCTTTCTTTTTGCCTTGTGTCTTCTCCTCACACACTCAGCTCTCTGATCTCCGTCCAGAGTGACATGGCTCTTCCTTGCCCTTTCAGCCTCAGTATAGAACCTATGATGGTCTTTGGTTAGCCTTTGAAACTGGTAATGTTCTATTTCTTGACCTGGATGGTACTCAACACAGGTGTATTTCACTGTGCGATACTTTGTTGAGTTGTATGAACTTAGGATTTGTGTCCTTTTTTGTGTACGTTAGCCTTCAGTATAGATAAAAAACAGAAACAGCAGAACGCAAACAAACTTCGGATCTTCTGCAACCCGGACAACCAGACTCCCGATCTATTGTTTGTTGAAAATATAACACGATGACCCTTTGTCTTTGGTTCATGGCACTTTCTTCCCTACTGATTTTTCTTCTACTGGGTTAACGTGGGCTGTGCTGGTTTTTAGCACTGTTGACTAATAACTTAAATCATTCAACCAATTTTATTTACTACCTACTTTTGTCCTAGGTATTATGTGGGACCAGAGACCCAGAGAACGTTAAGAATCATATAATATTGTGATAATTTTAGCACTGATGTTTATTTGGAGCAAGGGGAAAAAGCATATGAAGACACTACTAGCTGTAAAATATTTGCCTCAGACGCAAGTTGTATTTCCCTTCTGCTTGTCAGTCTTGAGAGTTGTAACTTTGATTTGCACAAGAAGAGCAAGGGCATCGTCTCTAGAAGTTTTGAACATAGCCTGTGGATCAGGCTTTCATTAGAAGAGAAATTGAGTTACCTCTAGCTTTCATCTCTAAAACAGTTGACAGGGATTGTGACTTTGCTTGAGAAGATAAGATAAGCAATTGTCATTTTTCAGTGGGTGAAGAGCAAACAGAAGGGTGGCAGGGAAGGTTCCGAGTGGTGGGGTGGCAGGACAGCAAGAGCTGCCATTGAGTGATGGACATGATAACTATGATTTAAAACTTAGTCCAGGACTGAGCCACTTAGAACTCTCCGTGAACTCGGCTCAGGAACCACTGAAAAGTTTGAAGAGTAGCAAGGGAGAAATCAAAAAAGGGAGAGAGAAGGAACTGGGAGAAAAAAAGCAGGAAAGGAAGAACGGGAGAAAAGGTAGATGGAGTGCAGCCTTTACCTCTCATACTGCAGACTTTCCTTACTTGAAGGAGCTTTGAACCGGCTGTAGTTCCTGAAAACTTGGTACATGGTGAGGGTCCAGCCTGGGTGTGGTTCAGGCTACGGCAATGCCGCAAGGGGATAATTTCAATGAATCTGATGATTACAAATTGATGTTTTGGTTTTTTTAATGATGGGAGTTGGTTGAAGAATCGGGGCTTTCCATTCGGGTGGGATCATCTGAATTATGGATGGATATAATGGTGGATTCATTTTGAGTTTTCTGCTGTAGGGAGACACAAGCATAGCTACTCAATGTCCGCCAGCCAAAGCCCTCCAGGAGCACACCTGTAGTTGAACAAATTGGGTTTGTTGACTTCTAGTAATGGGGGAGAACTCACACAATGGGAAACCGTGGAGTATTGGTAGGAGGATGTTAGAAAAGACATTGTAGGATTTAGACTGTGTTAGGTGATTTGGGAAAGGGTTCAAGGAGGTGATGTTTTGGTCTGAACTGGATGCTGTCAGGAAGTGGAATTAATTCTATAATTGCGCATCTTAATAAATGTTATCTAGAAGGCAAGAGAAACAGAGCCATGTTAGTCATGCTTTGTCTGTGCTCAGGCACGATATGGAGTGGTCTTACTCTGTCTTCATTCTCCATGGTCACAGGTAGCCTTGTCTGAGGTTGAAGTTTTGTGAAATTGCTTATGTTAACTTCAACACCAAGATTTAATTGTGAATCCTGGGGCAACTTCTAGCAACACCAAGTCCTGGCTGATGGTACCAGGCCAGCTCCTAGATGTCAGGGACTGCTTTTCCCTCCCTCAACTAGCAGAATATAGCTATACATACAGCCTAACTTTCAATCAGGTGATATGTGAGTTAGGGCTATGTTTTGTCACATGAAACAAACAAACATCCCCAAATAACAGGGGCTTAAACAATAAAGATGTTTAGCTCTCTTTCATATATAAAATAGCTCTGGAAGTAGGTCTTGCATAGCTGGAAATGTAGCTCCATGATTACCAGGGACCCGACGAGCTTTGGCTATCTCAGTGTTCTGTCTTTTGTAGTTTTTTCCCTTGGACTTATGGTCCAAGATGGCTGCTCAAGTTCCAGCCATCACATTAACATTCCATTCAGCAGAAAGAGGAAGGGAAGAAGCAGGTCCACTGGCTCCCTTTTAGGAAACTTCCTGGAAGTACCCTTCAACACACCTATTTCAGATTTTACGTGCTAGCATTTGATTACAAAGCAAAGATGCTTGTGAAATGCAATCATTTAGTTAGGTGGCAATGGATTCTTTAGAATAATTGGGGTTCTTTCATTAAAAGAAAAGTCATAATTGGCTATTGGGGGGCTACAATTATCTGGAGTTGGGATAACACAGCTGCCATATTGAGGTCTATGAAAGGCAATTCTACGAGGGCTTTTGTGGTATGCAAATGTCCCCATCTTCGGTGAAACAGCGAGCAGTTAATTATCTTAAAGGATGCCTCCTTTTCGGTCTTTCTTTTGTAACAATATCAAGAGTTCAAGTTTCCAAAGTGAACTCTCTTTTCAGTAGTTCGAAGCTTTGTAGCTTGATTGAAAAAAATGTTGTGATCCCGCCGGCCACCGTTGCTAGGCTGCCTAGCAATTTACCTCTAGCAGCAGGGAAGAAATAGTTGTGTTGTTGGAAATATCTAACTTAAAAATGGATAAAAAAATCATTCTTGCAAATTTATTTTTAAGAATAACTTAATTCCTTTGTTTGGAAGAGCTATAAAATTACTGTGTGTTCTTGTTTTTTGTTTTTTTTTAAAGGAGGTAATAATTAAGGTGAATACAATTGTAAACAAAAAGTTCATGTTGGCACTCACTATAACTCCATGTAGACATCTGGGCTGGAAATGTGAGAAAATTGTAAAGAATTTGGAAAGGTTCAAAGGCTGATGTTATTAAAGTTTTAATAATCTTCTTTTCTGCAGGGCTAACCCCCTGCTATTCTTTCAGTGTAGGAGAAAAACAAAATATGGACAAAATTGTAGTTAATTAGAGCTGAGCCTTCCTTGGAAAACCTATAGAAATTGCTTGGAATTTTTATAGAGGCTAAGAGTTGGGAAGCATGGGTTTGAAATTATGCAACTTCATTTTCATTGAAGGAAGGTGGAGGATTTTTGTTAGGTTTCAATGAAATAGAATATTTAAAAATCTTTATCAGTTAGTGAATATAATTGATTGGAAAGCACTATTTTACAAGAATTATCTATGAAAATAATCTCACTTAGCATTTTAACTTTTCCTCATTGATCAGTCAGAGCAAAATAAAATATTTATTGCCCATAGCAGTATACTGAGAAACAAATGACATGTCTTTAGTTCATTACCAAATTGTCTTAATTAAAGAGACAGCATCCCCTCATGTTTGAAATATGGTAAAATTGTAAAAGTCTTCTGAATACAACCCATTTTATTTTTGCTGTAGACTTGTAATGTCAGTGTTACTATTTTTCTGCTTGAAATTAATTTGCTTTTAAAGGCCTCTTAAAGGTATACAGTAATATATAATGCAGCGTGTATTTTACTCTATGTTGTATAAGGCTATACTTAGCGTAGGAAACTTTTATCATAGGTGTGTACATATATAGGTATGAAAGTGTGCACATATGAAGTCACACGCGTATATTTGAAACAGGCAGACACACAAGGAAGACTATATTTTTTATTATTTTTTTTAATTAATGTTTTTATTGAGGTAGAGTTGATTTGCAGTGCTGTGCCAACCTCTGCTGTACAGCAAAGTGACTCAGTTATCCACAGACAGACATTCTTTCTTACATTCTTTTCCGTTATGATTTACCCCAGGATATTGAATATAGTTCCCTGTGCTCTACAGTAAAGGAATACTTTAAACTGTGTTGCACCAAGGATGGCGAAAGAATTTTCTCATTAAGACCCAGCCATGAGCATTGAAATATGATTTACGAGAGATGAAGCTTGGAGTTGTTTTAATAGGCTAAATGGTTCCAAATGCAAGTTCAGATCGCAGACTCCCAGGCCCTTTGTGAGACTAATTGACTTTGCTGTAGAGTTTTGGCAAAGCTCTTATTATTTTTACTACATTTTCCTTTTTAATAATGTAAAATTGAACTAACTTCTAAAATTCAAGTTCCCCTTTATGAGTTTGTTACTCCTTCCTTCGCCAAATTACTGACTGACCAGGCAGGACAGCCAGGAACGCTTGCTGCTCTGAGCATTTGTTAATTGGTTCTTCGTTGGGCCATATAGGAGGGGAAACTACTGCTACTATAAACCAAAGAGCGTAAAGGAAAATAGTGATATAAATACGGAACTGGGATAGCCAGGGAAAGCTAGCGACGCACTGGATGGCTCCCCTAGGATAACTACAAAATACTGAAAATAAAATGCTGTAGCCCAGATCCTAAGGAGGAAATGCGTTTTGGTAACTCTTGGAAAAGAAGATTCATGGTTTTGACTAGTCTGTAAAGCTCTAGTGATAAATTTCTTTTGTTTTTTAAAGGAAAGTTGGGCTCATAGAACAAATAAGAAAGAGTAAAATCGATTTCACCTTGAAAAATTGCTGCATAAATAATTTGACCCTCTGGACTGGGAGAGTGATTAGGAAGAAATGAAAGCTGCAAGACTGGAATTTTGACCACGTGAGAATGCGAGGTGGACGTTCATTCCATTTCTCTAGGTCTGACATTCCTTGGAAATTTCCCTTGGAATGTCTTGGGGGAAAACATCAGACTTTAGGGCAGAAACACCTAGTTTATTATCTCACTGTCCATTTTTGTCCCCGTGCATGGCTCTCTCCTAACTCTCCTTATAAATGCTCAGAGGGAGGAAAATCCAAAAGGGAGGGGATATGTGTATACGTATGGCTGGCTCACTTTGCTGTGCAGCGGGAGCTAGCACAACATCGTAAAGCAACTAGACTCCAATAAAAAAATAAATACTAAAAAAATGCCCATGAGACACTGTCTTAACTCATGTTTTAAGCTGAGGATTGAATCTAGGGGTTTGGCTCGTGTTGCAAAGGTTTCCAGCAGCATCAGGTAATTCCGGGCTCCGTTCAGAATGGTATCAGAGACCTGAAAGTCTGCACGACTCATTACCAATTACCAACTCCCTGGGCCATCCGGTTCCCTGGCAGAAAGGCTTCCGATGAATTTGCGTTGCAAATTGAAAACATGTTGTCAACAGCAGCAAGTCCAAAAGATGTTTACCTTAATTTTTCCAAGGCAGGCTTTTTACAATGGGGATGTTCTTTGTTTACAGAGCAGCTTTCCAGATTCCCTCCTGTTTCTGGGGCTGGTAGTGTTGTTACAAAGGGATTGCCATAGTCTCTTGATGGAGAGAAAAGTGAAGTGGTTACGTGAAGACTCGCTCCCAGGTGCTGCCCGTGCCTCTTCAGGGGCGCCTGCCACAAAACTTTGCATTGGGTGTGAGGTGGCAGACGTCAAGGCTGGCACACAGCCGTTTGGTTTCCCTAAGGGTACAGGGACCTAGGAGATCAGCCCGATGAAGGGCTTCTTTTGCAGATAAGTAAACTTGTTATGTCACCTCCCCAGGGACACTTGTATAGTTAGCATCATGGTTGAACCTAGAAGTTAGGGTTTCCTGAGTACCCCATGCTTTCTCATAGTTTATGGCCCCGGACTGAAAAGTTGTTAATGATTGATGTGTTTAAAATAAAGTTCAGACAGAAATTAACTTGCACATTTCCATTAAAAATGAGAACATTGGGGCACAGGTCTCAAAGGAAAGCTACTTGACCTTTGAACCTTTTTGGATCCTTTTTCCGGGTGATACGCATCCACTTTCAAAAAACACTACTGGAGGGGCTTCCCTGGTGTCGCAGTGGTTGAGAGTCCACCTGCCGATGCAGGGGACACGGGTTCATGCCCCGGTCCGGGAAGATCCCACAATGCCGCGGAGCGGCTGGGCCCGTAAACCATGGCCGCTGAGCCTGCGCGTCCGGAGCCTGTGCTCCGCAACAGGAGAGGCCACAGCAGTGAGAGGCCCGCGTACAGCAACAAAACAAAACAAAACAAAACAAAAAACCCTACTGGAAGAAGCCCATCAGTTCAGCCAGAGTGGGGTGTCTGTTCATCCTGGGTTAAAGTAATGTCCTGACACCCCGGGTCCATGGGAGGTCCAACCGGGGCCGAACAGAGTCTGGACTCTAGAACTGTGGTCACACAGCCTCTGAGCCAAACCCTGGGGATGTCGGGGAAGCTCTAGTCTTCCTAGGAGGCTTGTTTTAAATTCGGAGTCTCCCCTAATTAGCGTTCAGTGTATTTACTTAGATTACATGTCATTAACTCACAAGTCCTCCTTAAAGATCAGACAAGAATTTTGAGCAAGTACGAAAAGGAAACTTAACTCATCGTGAACTTCAGGTAGAAAACAGGGAACCTGGCTTTGGCCAGAGCAGGAGGGAGGAGCCCCATTCAAGGCTGGCTGATTTCACAGAGGGCTTTCCAGAGGCCGTAAACCAGAGGAGTTTGCTAAGCAGGCCTCTCAGCTAGTACATATGTGATGAAACCCACCACTTGGAGAGTATCCCATGAAGGCTGGGCGGAGTAAGCATCACACGGGATGTTCCCAAGAAACAAGAAATGAGAAGATTCAGAAACGCAGACCCGCCTAGAGACAAACTCCCAGAGACAATGGAACCAGAGTGTGGAGACGGGACATCAGGGAACAATTCGGGGGCATAAAGTGTCAGGACTGGGGCTGGGGCTTCCTTAGTTCCATCAGGGTGGAATGTTCTGGTCACCCTGACTGGCTAAAGTTCAGCCTCCCCAAAGAAGTCCATCTGATCATGACCTCACAGAAACAGAATTCTAGAAACCCCGAGGTTCACTCCAACCAATTCCTTTGGGACCATCACGTAGAAGACATTCTATCTGTTGCCTATTTCGAGCATTTCATTTTTTGGATTAAAAAAACTCAAGATTTTTGCTAAAAAAAAAGAGATCAAAATGGGGCAGCAAAATGTTGACCTGAAAGACTTACTTACTTACGACTAACTTAGAACCACAATTCTACTCTTCTTGTAGGAAAGTGACCCAAAACGTTTTTACTGGAGGTGACAAAAATGCACGAGGAAGAAATGTGCTGGCCCCTCATGATGTTTACTCCCTCCTGAGTTTGCACGTCATAAAATTCGACCTGGGCCACTTGATGAAGCATGGCTCTTGGGAAAGAGGAATTCACTAGCTCCATCCTCGGGAGGATGTTTGTCATCTAGAACAAACTCTAAAGGAAAATGTATCACCGTAGAGACCTGAGTCTAGGTTTGATGTCTATTTCACCCAGTCAGCTATAACATAGCAGTATTAGGTGGTTCAGGACTAACTATGATTGAGAAACTTGGGAGAATTTTCCTTTTGGGAACGATGGGTTTGAAAGGTAGGTTTTAGGCATTGGCTGGAGTTAACCTCGGGGTTTCTAGAATTCTGTTGCCTAGCTTTCACCAGCAAGCTCTGCCTTGGAATCAGGGCCATGGACCTGGGGTACGCTGTCACTGCGGTGCTGGTTGGACCAAGGTCAAACGACGGTAGAAGCAGTCATTTGTCAGACCCTGGCACGAAGTCATTTAGCTTGATGACCTTCTCAGAAGAGGGTGGGAAGGGGAGTCACGTCAAGGCTGCCTTGAGCAAAGGGAGTCAGATCAGTGTTCAGTCAACACGGGGGGCGGCCCAAGGCGGCTTCTGCTTTGTCCTGGCCTTGCTGCCCTTGAGGGTGTACTTTGGCGTAAATCCAGCAGCCAACTGGCATTCAGTAATTCTCTGAAGCTTCCTAATGGTGGCCCTGTCAGGACCCACACTCAGCAGTTAATTCCCTACAGCCTTAATCACGAGTGTTCATTATTACAGAGTTTATGGAAAGGAGCTAGCAGACAGCCTCTGGAGTCTGCAGCTGCCTTATGTCTATTTTTTTTTTCTATACGCGGGCCTCTCACTGTTGTGGCCTCTCCCGTTGCGGAGCACAGGCTCCGGACGCGCAGGCTCGGCGGCCATGGCTCACGGGCCCAGCCGCACCGCGGCATGTGGGATCTTCCCGGACCGGGGCACGAACCCGTGTTCCCTGCATCGGCAGGCGGACTCCCAACCACTGCGCCAAGGGAAGCCCATGTCTAGTTTTGAGAATAGTGACACTGATAGTTCCCGCCTAAGACGGCCTGCGGAAGGTTCATATTAGCGCCTGGTGTAGAGCTTTCTGCAAGGCAGAGCTGGGAGGCTGGTGCTCTGAGTCTTTCTTCCTTTTAACTGGGCTCAGAGAGAGTGGCTCACAGGACTTTACTGAGCATTTATATTAGCCTTTTCTAAAGAGCATTCGAAGTGGTAGTAATGTGACATAAAAGGGGCCACATTGAGGACTGTTCCAGTTTTCTGAGGACATAGGAATCTATCTAAGGAGGTGAAAAATGGGGCACTGAAAACAAACAAGACTCCAGGCTCCTTCCTCATATTTCCGCCCGCGTCTGTCATAGATTTGCTGGCACGCTTTCTTCTGGGGACAAAGGACAGCACTGTTCAATCCTCCCATCCACGCCAAACTCCAAAGGGGATAATTACATTCTGCCTCCTGAAATTCCCTCTGCAATTTCATCCCGGGCACCGCTCTGCACCGCCTGTGTGTTGCTGCATGCTCTCAGGAGCCGTGTTTTTTCCCCAGGTTGGTATCATCATGGCCAGTGTTAGCGCTGCACAGTTTGATTTCGGTCGCAGTGTATAGATCAGACTGGGGTCTCAGGCTGGGGTTTCTTACAGTAAAAAACATTGAGCAGCAAACAGTAGCTCACTGGAGCTTCATGTGTCTGAGTGTCTCCTGGGCACAGCTGGCATAATTGTGCCTGAAAAGTACAGTCAATTGTCTAATCTTGTTTTTAAGAAAGGGAGCTCTTTTAGAGCAGTTTTTGGACCGGTTAAAATAGTACAAGGTAATGATTTTGTGTTCAGGTGAAAAAACATAGCTCAGGTATAATGTTTTGACCCCAGTAAAATCATTAAAGCTAATTGAAACTCTATATGTAAGACCCCAAATAATTCAGTTTGGTTTCCTGAAGGTAATTATTCTTTCCTAAATAGCACTGATAGTAATGTTATTGTAAACGGGATAAAAAAATTTCTTAGGGAAAGATAATATATGTTTGCTTAAATTCTTAGAACCGATCTTTGTAATATAAGGAAAATTAACCAAGCTTGTTAGAATGAAATCCAGGTGAAAACGTGATACTACTTCCCTGAATTTTTGGAGAAATAGATACTAAGATGATAATTCCAATTCCCCAAGGGGAAGATGTTGGTTTTAATAATGGTATTTCAAGCTGTTCCTACCCTTAATTGTAGCGCAGAATGAAACTGTAGCCATCGAGCGGTGCACTTAAAACCCACCGAGGGGTTTCAGCATGAAAGAGGGGATCATTAATCACAGCAGTGACTGAAGTGGTTTAATAATTATGTCATTTCAAGGGAAAAAGGGATCTGCCTAAAGTAAAAGGGGAAACGAAGGACTGGTAAATAGAACTTCTTTCTATCCTAGGTAGACAGCTAGTGGGACTACTAGTGGGAAAGGTCTATTAACTAATTGATCTGCTAGACTCGATAGAGAACTCTAGCTGGAGATCAAAGGAAATTCTCTGCCACAAAGGCAGGCAGCAGCCTCGGACCAGATGTTTCCCTTCCAGCTCTGTCATGCTTGATAACTGTGGAGCGGAGCTGAAGCTGGCCATAGGATTTGTCCACACAACCATCGATATGAAAAGCAAGGGGTATGTGTGTGCCCGCACATGCTTAAAAGAGAGACAAGAACAGCTTCAACGTCAAAAAGGTTCAGAATTTAAGATGGGTTTGAGAGCTAAGAAATTACTATTCTATTTCTTTGCAAAGCGCAGGGGACCAAAGAATGTTGTCAGCTGCCAACTTTTAAAAAAGGTTCCTATACCTTAATCGTTCTACAGTTGCCATTTATAAAAACTTACACGGATGCACTAGAACCTACATCTGTTACAATAAAATCAAGGATATTTTGAATAATGGGTGAAATTACCAAGATTCAACTGTTACTATTAGCTTATGTGTTTCCTTTTCTATTCAGAACAAAAGTGAGAGTTCAAAATCCAAAGGTGATTTTTCTTTTAGTCGTTACCCTAGAATTGTTTGTTTATATCTGTTTGCTACCTTTATCTTTTTCAATTCTAACGCTGTATCCTGGTTCTGTTTTTTTCACATCTGGATAAGGTATTATTTATCATGATGCAAAATATTTGGTTTAGAAGTTTGAAATATATGTAGATTTATCACTATTTCTTTTCTATGGACTTCTAAAGATTCCTGCAGTATTAGACATTTTGAAAAATGAGATGTCTAGAATTACCTTGATGTGGTTTGATCTGTTCTATGGCTTTTCTTAAAATATACCTTGCTTCTTTAGTTGATCATAAATATCACCAAAAAGTCATTAGTTCATCTGATTGATAGATGTTCAGAGCGAAACTTCATTGATCTAAGTCAATTAAAGTCACAATAAAAGGTAAATTTCCATAAAATGTTTGAATGTTTGCACTTCCAGGGTGCCTAAAATTCTCAACTGAGAACTCATTTTTTTGAAGCCCAAGACTTTTGTTTCTACTAAATTTTAGTTTCTAAAATTTCCCATTATCTTTGTGTGTGTATGTATTTAAAAGAAGTATTTCTCAGATAATATATTTATTGTATGTGTATTTATCATATAATTTCCTGAAAATATAATTGGACAGGGTGGAAGGAAGGAAAGGTAAAGATGGCCCCCCAAAACCAACTCTGTACGCTTTAAACTTTGCTGAGTGTCTGGTTCAAGACCATATGCCTCAAACCTCACCCTTTCTCAAGGTCCCATTGAAAGACTGAAATGATTAATTGCGCATTGTCTGTTTGTCCATCCATAAATCTATCGAATGAAGCCACAACAATCCGGGCATCAATAAAGGAACCACAGAGTGTGAATAAATGCTAGTAAATAGAAAGCAGATGGACTTATATGAAAAGCAAACAAAGGAAGAAAACAGAGAGGGGGATTCCAGAGATAAGGGCAGCTGAAGAAGCTCCAGGCTCAGAGTTATCAGATACAAAGGACAAGAATGGGTGGGGGACAGGGGAGGATGTTCATTAGAGTGTTTGTTTAACGTTCTGAATTCAGATCTTTGGGACACATTTCTTCAACTAGAACTTCCTTTCCCCCCCTCTTCCTTCTCTACTCCACTCCTCAATTTCACAACAAACATGGACAAATTGTGTCACTTGGATAAAACCAAATAACTTCTGAAGACTGAATAGTAGGGCAGTGTGGGTGCTGGCCCTAAACAAAAAAGCTGGAGGTAACTCTGGGCTTCTGTAGCAAACGCTGGGATAAGGACGCTTTGCCCAGAGACATCTGCCTAAGTTCTTCATGCCCTGAGCAAGCCTGGGGGCTCTCTGATTGCCTGCTCCGCACAATCGGGAATCCTGCTGGTCAACACTTCCATTCACCCAGTGTCTGCATGGAACTCCCTCATTTAACAGAGCCCTGAGAAGCAGTGTTTTTGTGCTGGCCCGTTTCATCCTTCAGCTGTAGATATAACACTAGATATTTGACCATACTGAGTTCTTGAAAGAGAAGGATTAACATGAACACATAGCATAACCAACCAATCCTGAAGAAAACAAAGTCAGAGAGCTAAAAAGCCCTTTAAAAATTCTCGTCAGCTTTCTCAGAGCAATTCAGGATGATACTGTATCCTTAAAGGAAGAATAACTTGCTATGACACAAGAGGGATCAGGAAATAAGAAGAGCTTCTGGTAGTTAACACAAGAAATCAACAACCGATTGAAAAATATGTTGGACGTGACTAAAGAAGTAACTTAGAAGAAAATAAAGGAAATCTTCTAGTATGTAGAGCAAAAAGACAAAAAAGACAAATGAGAGAAAAGTTATCAAGTATGAGGATAGGACCAGAGGTTTGACATCCAGCTCATAGGAAAGACATAGCTAACAGAGAAAATGAAGGGGTTAAATAAAGAAAAAAAAATAGTGGAGGAAAATTGCCTTATATAGAGGAAGACATGAATCTTTAATAGGAAAAGTCCCACTAAGTACTAAAAAAGGTAAATTGCAATAAAAATAAGACAAAACCTGGTGATACTTGAGGTATATACAAAGATAAAGAAAAAAATCCAAGAGTTTCCAGAGAGAAAAAGGCAAGATTATTCTAGATGCTTAATAATCAGACTGACATCAACACAGGATGATAACGCGGAGCCCACAGGGTTCTCATCAGCAAGAAGCAATGAAGCAGCACCTCAACGTTCTGAGATAAAACGATTTTAAATAAAGGTAGACACACTTTTTCTCTAAGGGGCAAGATAGTAAGGTGGTCTTGTGGGTCAGGTGGTTTCTTTGGCAACGATTCAAATCTGCAATGTAGCACGAAAGCAGACCTAACAGTACATAGATGAACGAGCATGGCTGTGTTGGATTTGACCCATGGGCCATAGTTTGCCAACCCCTGATTTTGAATGTAGAATTCTGTACCTAGGTAAACTGTCAACCAGAGATAAGGGCAATATAAGGACATTCTCAGGAGAGCAAAAGCTCAGAAAGTTTCATAACCAGGCACCTTATATGAAAAAAAATACTCAAGAAGTTTTGTTTGAGCAAAACAAAAAAGGACTAAGTGAGGGTGAGATGAGGTAGAAGAAACAGCGGCAGCTGAGCATGTCCCGGGAGTCTGGAATATTCTCCTTAAAGTGGCCGTGGTTTATGACCTAGGATTGGTTACTTTCCCTTCTCTATGGGCTTAGTCATATTACTTAATTCTTCTTGGAATAATATGTAAATACAGGCAGACCTCCTTTTCTTGTTGTTTGCTTTATTATGCTCCATAGTTATCACGATTTTTTTGACAGACTGAAGGTTGGTGGAAACCCTGCCTCAGGTGAGTCAATGGTGCCATTTTCTCAACAGCGCTGGCTCACTTGCTGTCTCTGTATCACATTTTGGTAATTCTTGCAATATTTTAAATGTTTTCATGGTTATATTTGTTATGACGATCTGTGATCAGTGATCTTTGATGTTACTACTATGACTCGGTGAAGGTTTGCATTATTTGCCAATGAAGTATTTTTTAATTAAGGCATGTACATTGCTTTTTTAGATATAGTACTATTGCACACTTAATAGACTAGAGTATAGTGTGAACATAACTTTTATATGCACTGGGAAACCAGAAAGCTTGTGTGACTCACTTTATTGTGATATCTGCCATATTGCAGTGGTCTGGAACTAAACCCGCAGTGTCTCTGAGGTCTGCCTGTAATCGTCATGACATACGTACTGTATTATGAGATTAAAATCTTAGAACTAATAAGTGGACAAAGTACTGATGATATTGTCGTGATCACTAACTGATGTAAATACATAAACTTTGACAGAAAAATAATATAACTAACAAAATTGGATGACTGAAGCAGGAGGTGAGGTGGGAAGTAGTACAGGTGCACAAAATTTCTCACCTTTGGTGAAAGAAGAGCGGACTCAGGAAATACAAGTAGACATGTACTGTTTCGAGTTACCATGGCCATCATCAGAAGAGCTAAAAGTCAACTGTTACCTCTGGTGAATGAATGTGAGGGTGGGCGTAGGGAAGGTGGGTTAATTGAACTTTTACTTCTTCCTTTATAGTTTGAATTTTCTATCACATACAAGTATTACCTTAATTTACAAAATAGTGCTATTAAGAAACCTCTCTTGAAAATCCATTTAGGGCTAGGGACTTTATTACATGAAATTAGCTTAAAGCTTAAAGGCTGTTAAACAAAAAAAAGTTTCAATCTGTCATCTGTAGTAAAGTCGATTTGTCAAAAGCATTCTTATAATTTTTCACTGGGCAAGTTAATTAAAAAGAAAATTGGCAGGGCTTCCCTGGTGGTGCAGTGGTTGAGAATCTGCCTGCCGATGCAGGGGACGCGGGTTCGAGTCCTGGGAAGATCCCACATGCCGCGGAGCAACTGGGCCCGTGAGCCACAACTACTGAGCCTGTGCGTCTGGAGCCTGTGCTCCGCAACAAGAGAGGCCACGATAGTGAGAGGCCCGTGCACCGTGATGAAGAGTGGCTCCTGCTCGCCGCAACTAGAGAAAGCCCTCGCACAGAATCGAAGACCCAACACAGCCAAAAATAAATAATAAATAAATTTAAAAAAAAAAGTTGACAAAATTTTATAAAATATTTTTCTGGACCACTCTAACCTTTGTTAATAAAAACTTTTACAATGTTTGTGGAAATATAAATTGGTGCAGCCACTATGGAGAATAGTACAGGGTTCCTTAAAAAACTACAAATAGAGTTGCCATATGATCCTGGCAATCCCACTCCTGGGCATGTATCTGGAGAAAACTCTAATTCAAAAAGATACATGCACCCCAATGTTCATAGCAGCACTGTTTACAATAGCCAAGACATGGAAGCAACCTAAATGTCTGTTGACAGATTAATAGATAAAAAAGATGTGGTACGTATATATATAATGGAATGCTACTCAGCCATAAAAAAGAATGAAATCATGCCATTTGCAGCAACATGGATGGACCTAGAGATTATCATACTAAGTGAAGTGAGTCAGAAAGAGAAAGACAAATACCATATGACACCACTTATATGTGGAATCTAATAAAAAGATACAAATGAACTTATTTACTAAACAGAAACAGACACAGATATAGAAAACAAACTTATGGTTACTCCTAATTAATTAGGAGCTTGGGATTAACATATACACACTAATATATATAAAAAAGACAGTCAACAAGGACCTACTGTACAGCACAGGGAACTATATTTAATATTTTGTAATAACCTATAAGGGAAAAGGATCTGAAAAAAAATGGATATATGTATATGTATAACTGCATCACTTTGCCGTACACCTGAAGCTAACATCACGTTGTAAATCGACTATAGTTCAATAAAAACAAAACTTTCACTCGGAGACTACGACCTATCTTTAATAACGTTTTTCTCAGCTACTCTCAGAACACTTCTTATACAAGAATTACAGCCCTGTCACTGGGCATCTGGTTTTGTAAATAAACTTTTATTGGAACCCAGTCACATCCATTTGTTTATGTATCCTCTATGGCTGCTTTTGTACATGGCATGCCATTCCAAAATACTTACTATCTGGCCCTATAGGAAAGAGTTTGTTGACTCCCATGGTGTATCAGAATGCCCTGAGATTTTGTTAAAGCCCAGATTGTTGGGCCCCAACTTCAGTGCTTCTGATGAGGTGAGTCTTTGCATCCCTAAAGGTCCCACAGGGAGGAGATGCTGCTGGGCAAGGGACCACAGTGAGCAACCACGGTGTAGACAAGTCTTGGATTTGCATTTTTGCTTTATCCATTGCAGGTCTGTACGAGCTCAGACAAGGTACTCCATTTTCATATCTCCGGGTTGGTTCATTTGTGACATGAGGGTGATTCCAGTCTCTATCTTGGATTATGGTGAGGATTCAGTGAATTAATGCGTGTAAAGCACTTAGCTTGGTACCTAGCCCACAATGATGAGTCAATGAAATGTTTACCATCGTGATGATAAAAGCACACTCTGCCAAGGGGCTGATCAGGTGTGAGAGATGAGGTTAGAAAGTCAGCTTCTCGGGAAATGGAATCATTGCCCTAAGTCTCTCGATCTCACGCTTTGCATAAAAGTTTCCCTAAATGTTGGACCCGCAGAAAAAAATAAGTGAGTGGCTTTAAATCACGTTCCTTGGGATGAAGTACAAATTGAAAAGGGTCACTGGCACTCTCGTATTTATTACTTTCCCATTTGGAGTAATTTCAAGTTTAAAAAGAAATGTATAATTTTCCACATGTGAGGGTATGTGGTAATCGTATGAAACGCATATGAAAGAGGTGGCAAATGAACATTTTTGTCCTCAAGGAATTTATAACCTAATTTTAGATAAGGTAGACCCTCATGGAATAGTGACATGAAACACCAGGTGCAGTCTAGCTGGACTCTGAGGGAGATGAGAGATGCAGGTAATGTGTACATTGGGGTGTGGACACCAGGCTGGAAGAGTCAGGGGCTGCTTGAAGATCAGGTGGGATTGTGTGAGGGAATCTCCCCCACGCAGTAGGAGAAGTGCCTTTGAAAAGGTATGCAGGTGAGGAAATGAACACAGAATGGTTGAAGTTTAGCTACGAGTTGAGGAAATCAGTCACTGTTGAAAACTATGTAGGCAAGTAACTCTTAGTAGAGCAAATTCCATTTTTCAAACATACATACTGTGCCTGTTTTCCAGGCGGCACTACTAAAATAGTCTCAAGTTCAACAACTGTGGCTGATAGGGGCTCTGGCTCAAAAACAAAATCCTGCTCTCTTTGAAAACTCAGTCTGCTCTCTGCAGGATGGAAAATCCTTCTGACCTTGGAGTCATCTGAGGGGATGAGCTGGAACAGGTCAGGGACTGTCCTCATATTTTCCTCTCCAGGCAGAAAGGCTGAGGCAGACCACGTCTGTGGCCAGAGAGCAAGATATGCAGGGAAACTTGGCTTTGGGGCTTGGGGCTTGGAGAGGACAATTATTCATCGCTCGGGCTGCAGTTACAGGGGACATTCTCTGAGGGTCAACAGACGGATGAACGAGCGAGAAGGGCACCTGAAAGGGCCACCTGCCTCCTCGTGCCAGGTCTGCTTGCAAACATCAGTGCGCAATGAAGAAAACTGCTCCTGTGGGCTGGGGGAGCATCCCTGTCTGGAAGCTGGGGTCTGGGGTGGAGTCCAAGCTTGTTCGATTTAGCTCACCGCGGAAGCAGCGTGGGTGTCTTTGTGGGGCAGAGCAAGACCCGCCACCCCTCATCTCTGCCTGTAACAGAATCATCTGATGTCGCTGCGTCAGGTGACAATACCGGGGAGACTAATGACTGTGACCTCATGAAAAGAGAAAGGAGACTCCCTCCTCCTGATTGGAGGGACGGTGGCCATGGCTTAGTCACTGCGAAAACAGGCATGGTTGGGTCTGTCACTCATTTATCTCCTTCTGGGTTTTAATTGTCAGAGAGGAGATTTATGTAAATTCTCTGTAACTCCTTCTCCCTGGGAGAGAATCTGGTCCACAGCCCTCCTTCACAGCCCCCCCGCCCCGCCCCCATTTAATTGCCTTAGCAGTCAGACCGGATTACTGGAGAATTTGTCTCTTGAAGCTGTCTTTCTTTATAAAAGAAAATATTATACAGCTTCAGTGCGTTTTGATTCTCCCTGTGTTGTGTAAATTAACTTTGATTTCAGACATTTTTGTACACGGAAGACTGGGATGATTTAGAATAAAAACCGCAGAAGTACTTCCGTGTCGAGTCCCCTTTGGCAGGGAGCGCTGGCTGAGGGACTTTGACTGACCCTCAAGGGTTTCAACCTGGACAGGAGAGGCTGCTCCAGGAGGACACACCCAGGACTGTTTCTACACAGGAAGGTGGAGGCTGCAGGCGGCAGGCACTGCTGTGTACCTGGTTCCACTGAGCCATGCTTCTCTAGTTCAAGGAGGGAGCTCTGTGTAGGGGGATGGTGACAGGCTAAATCTCCGAGGTGACTTTTCTTGGCATGTCACCAATAAGCCCCAAAGATGCTTCTTTATGATGGGAATGGAAAGAAGATAGAAGAAAACCTAGGCACAGTACTCCCGAGCCTTTGTGTGTATCAGCTTAAGCAATTCTCAGGCAAAGGGAAGCCCCAGAAGATGTGAAAACGTCACTTACAGAGAAGGACACCATCGAAACGATGGAATAGGAGTTTTCTCCCATCTTCCCCCCAAAGAAGACTGACGTTGACAATCACCTGTAGACAAGAGGGCCTCTGTGGCGGTGTGGGGAGGGCAGTGGAGAAATTCCAGCACGAGACTGGACACAATGAAGAGGGTAAGAGGGTTACCGACCAGGGTTCCTGGCCTCCTTAATCAACAGAAATTGATAAAAGGCCAGACAAGAAATGCAGGCGAGGCTTTACTGGGGCCCCTGCTGCAGCAGTGGGAGCGAGAACAGACAGCAAGTTCCCTTGCTCACTCCTTTGTCAAGGCGGGGCGAGCTGGTGTCTTATACGGGGTGAGGGTAGAGGTGTGTCCAGGGGTCGGGCTGGAGGGGTAGCTTAGGTGGTCTGCCCACCCCTCAGGTGGTGTTGCGTGCAGGGGGCGTGTGCAGTGCCCTGCTTTGGCTGCCGGCTCTTCAGAAGTGGCAGCTGGGTCTTTGGTCTTTTTGTATCTTGTTGTCCATGATTTGCCCCAGTCGTGCATGCACACAGTTATTTTTAGTCCCGTAGAGTTTCTTTGTATCTTGGTGCTGGAGGAGACATGTGTCCAGGTGCCAGCCCTGCAGCCAAGGGCCCGGGTCCCAGCCCCCTCAGGAGGAAGCTCCACTTCACCTGCACCCCTACCCCTACCCCAGACAGCACAGCCCCGGGCCAAGAGACCCCTTCTCCCAGTGACTTCCCCAGAGAGGGCAGTGAGAGCCTGAGAGCGAGCCCTGGTCTCCCCAGCTCCACGGGGCACCGCCCACTTCCTTCTCCCCCATCCGGGATGCCCAGGTGTGATGCACCACTGGGGGAGGAGGCAGAGAGGCTGGGAGAGCAGCAGGCTGGCCTCTGGGAGGGCATCAGAGGGACGTGTATCTCAGGAACTGCCTTTTGGACTCTATCAGGAAATCCACCCCCAAACCACTGGGGACACCTTGACCTTGGATCTCCCCAACTGGCCCGCGGGCACCCTCAACCCTGCACACAACTCACCCGCATACCCTCAGCCGGTGGCTGGCGCTCTGTGTGTGCCCCTGAGGGCAGTGGGTGCGAGCCTCAGCAGATGTCAGCGAGTGGGATTGGGAGAAAGTGGTCCAGCCTAAGCATTCAGCAGGACCCTAGAGGGAGCCGGAGGCTGTCAGCTCCCGGCCTGGCTTCACGGCATCTAGAGAAGGCACACGACCTTTGAGGTTCTCCCCAACAGGGAGCAAGAAGTGTGGAGCTGGCGTATGCACAGAAAAGTCTGAGAAAGACTCGGCATTCCTAGTTGGATGGACAGAAGGTATTTCTCTCCTGAAGCCAGGGTGGAGGAGGTGACTGCTTCTTCAAATGCGGAGACGAGCACAAGGCTTCAAGGAACATGAAAAAACAAGGAAGTGTGACGCCAAGTGTTAAAGTAATTCCGTTTAGAGAGAGAATGATAAACCTCTACATCTCTGAACCTTTTAGCAAAATAAGATGGATGAGAAGCCAAATCCACTCCTGCTTTTCCTGCAAAGTCCCATTCCCACCTCCATCATGCTGTGGGGCTTATTAGTTTAGCAGAGCCAGAAAGCTTTAGTGGTTGGGGCGGGGTCAGAAGCTTAAATAACCTCAAGAAGGGTCTCACAGGGCTTCCCTGGTGGCGCAGTGGTTGAGAGTCCGCTTGCCGATGCGGGGGACGCAGGTTCGTGCCCCGGTCTGGGAAGATCGCACATGCCGCGGAGCGGCTGGGCCCGTGAGCCATGGCCGCTGAGCCTCCGCATCCGGAGCCTGTGCTCCGCAACGGGAGAGGCCACAACAGTGAGAGGCCCGCAAAAAAGAATGGTCTCACGTAACAAAATTTTGCTGATCTTGATATAAAGTCAGAATAGAGTCTGTATTAATAACTTTTGCAATGGAAATTAACACGCTGAAAAAAAGAAATTAACATGAACTTTTTCAAACTAATCGGTAAAAAAATGTTCAGAGTGATTTGCATTAGTAGACTAAATTTTTTTAATGTTTTTTTCAAAAACATTTTGAATAAGTCAAAAACGTGTTTTTTAAATGGAACTCTTCAGTTGGGAAGATAGGTGTAGCCAAAGCTTCTTGTTTTAAGACTTCTAGTTAAACTAGACTAGTTAGGCTAAACCAGGGCCCAGCAAACAATGGCTGGTAAGGCCAAGTCTGGCTCACCGCCTGATACATACAGCCCCTGAGCTAAGATTCTTACATTTTTAAATGATTGAGAAAAATCAAAAGAATTTTTGTGATGTGAAAATTATATGAAATTCAAATGTCCATAAATGAAGTTTTACTGGACACACACTCACACAAAAAATGTCATTTACGGAAATATGACAATATTTATTAAAACTTAACCCAGCAACTTCACTTTTTCTTACAAATGTTCTCACATTCATGTGTGCATACTTATGTACAGGGATATTCCTTGCAGCACTATTTGTAATGGCAAACAACCCAAATGTTCTTAAGTTGTGGCTCATTCATATGCATGAACACTATGTGGGCAGTAAAAAGGAGGGGGATGGATCTGTAGGTACTGGTATGGGATAATCCTAGGTGTACTAGTTTCCTATTGTTGAGGTAACAAATGACCACAAATTTAGTGGTTTAAGACAAAGGTCAGAAGTCTAATAAACCAGTTTCACTGGGCAGAAAGAAGCCCAGCGTCGGCAGCACTGATTCCTTTGGGAGCTCTCGAGAGGAATCCATTTCCTGGCCTTTTCCAGCTTCTCGAGGCCGCCCGCAGTCCTTGGCTTGTGGCCCCTTCCATCTTCAAAGCCGGCAGTGGAGCGTCTTCAGACCTCTGACTCTGCTCTGTGACTCTCCATAATTGTGTCTTTCTCTGCCTCCCCCTGCAAGGCCCCCTTGACCACACTGGCCCACCTGGATGATCCAGGAGCATCCAGAATAATCTCTCCTCAGGACCCTTCATTCAATCACATCAATTAAGTCCCACTGGCCGTGTAAGGCTTGCAGGTTCTTGGAATGAGCACGTGGATGTCTTTGGAGGGATATTATTCAGTATTCTAAACTAGAATATACTTTTAGGCAAACATAGCAAAGTACCTTATGTTGTGAACAGAATGCCACCATTTGTGTAAAAAAATGGGATAGGCAGTTTTTGTTTGTTTTTCATTCTTTTTAAAAATAAAAAAATGTATTGAAGTACAGTTGATGTATAATATTACATCAGTTACAGGTGTACAATAGAGTGATTCACAATTTTTAAAGGTTATACTCCATTGTTAGTTATTATAAAATATTTGTGATATTCCTGGTGTTATACAATATATCCCTAGCTTATTTTATACATAATAGCTTGTACCTCTCAATCCCCTACTGCTACACTGCCCCCACTTTCCTTCTCCCCACTGGTAACCACTAGTTTGTTCTCTATGTCTGTGAGTCTGCTTCTTTTTTGTTATATTCACTAGTTTGTTGTATTTTTTAGATTCCACATATAAGTGATAGCATATAGTATTTGTCTTTCTCTGTCTGACTTATTTCACTCAGCATAATGCCCTCCAAGTCCATCCATGTTGCTGCAAGTGGCAGAATTTCATTCTTTTTTATGGCTGAGTAATATTCCACTGTGTGTATGTATGTATGTATGTATGTATGTATGTATGTGTGTGTATATATATATATCACATCTTCTTTATCTATTCATCTGTTCATGGGGACACTTAGGTTGCTTACATATCTTGACAATTGTACATAATGCTGCTATGAACATTGGGGTGCATGCATCCTTTGGAATTAGTGTTTTTGTTTTTTGCAGATATATACCCAGGAGTGGAATTGCTGGGTCGTACGGTAGTTCTATTTTTAGTTTTTTAAGAAATCTTCATACTGTTTCCCACAGTGGCTGCACCAATTTACATTCCCACCAACAGTGTAGGAGGGTTCCCTTTTCCCCACATCGTTGCCAGGATTTGTTATTTGTGTTTTTTGATGATGGACAGAAAAATGGGGGGGGGATAGATATTTAATCTATATTCTTATGTATACATAGAATATCTCTGGGAAGATATCCAGAAACCTTATAACAATGATTTTGGGCCTGGACTGGGGTCATGAATGGGAAGAAAATTTATCCTTTGTTATTTTTTACTTTTTAAACAGAGTAGGCATCTACTATGTAAAAGTTAAACCACAGTTCTGACCTCTTTCTTACCAAACGTTTACAAGAGTTTTAACTGACAAAGTCTTGCCTGATTTTATCTTTTGGTTACTAGCAAGAAAAAAAAAAGGGGTTTTATCTTTTGGTTAAAAAGTAAGAGAAAGGTAGAGAAACCAGGCTTAAAGATAATCTGGGAATGGGCTTTTCAGCACCAGGATCGTTGAACATTGGCTTGGCTTCCACAACCAAACCTCCATGTAAGATCAACACATGTGCCAGCACACGTGTCCTCTGCCCCTTAACCTAAGTTCTCTGAAAAAAGGCTCTTTGCAAATATGCACCAGAAAGCAAAGAAAACTCTCTCCCAAGAGCTGGACTAGCACTAGTTTCTGAAATTCTTTGAGGAGACACAGGCAAGACATTTTTCTCTAGTTCACATTCCATTTTAAAATCTATTCTTCTCATAGAATCGTATTATTTCAGAGCTACAAGGACGTAAAAGTCATTGGTTTCAAACTTTTCCTTTTAAAGATGAGAAAAGGGAGATTGACATGGGTGAGATGAACTCCTCTTTGGTAACAAATACAACAAATGTCTACCTATGGTGTGTGGACGAAATGCCAAGCCTGGCGCTGGGCTGCAAAGATGGTGCCATGGCCTGCTGTCCAGGGGAGATGGCACTGGAGACACAGCTACACGGTGCTGGTGAGAGGACGGACAACGGGACCTGGTTCCAGCAGGCACATCACTGAACAAGCCAAGGCAGGTCTCACAGGGGTCGGAGTCCGCGAGTGAAACTTGACAGATGAGTTAGTGTCTGTCAGGAGCTGGCGTTCCAAGACGTGGGGACAGAACAGTGGGAGAATGTAGGTTTCTGCACCTGTGGAGGGTAAAAGCAAGGAGGGAGGTGCAAGAGGTCGAGAAGCAGTAGAGGCAAGATCACGAAAGATACTGTACGTGCTCAGACTTCTGTTCTTTGCCAGAGTTAGACGGGGTGACAAACTTTCTGAAAGGGGTCAGAGAGTAAGTATTTCAGGCTTGGCAAGCAACAGACATCTCTGTCTCCTATTCCTTTTTCATTTGTATTTTTTTTATAGATCTTTAAACACGTAAAAACCATTCGTAACTTGCAGGTTGGATTGGGTCCACAGAGTCTGCTGACCATGTAGACCATGGGAATCATTGGAGACTGAAGCAGGAAAGGCCGTTGTCAGATGGGGGTTTTGGAAGGAGTGCCCTGGTGGCAGGCAGGGTGACGGAGAGATTGGGCGGTGGGGGGAAAGTTGCATCAGGGGCCGGACAGGTAGAAGAAGACCCTAATCGTCATAGTTCGGGGACGAATGGTAAGGGGAGGACCAGGGCGGTGGCAGTGGTGTCACCTGCTTCTTGAAAGCTGGGCTGGATCCGCGCACATGACGATGATGTGACGGTGCGGCCTTTCTCTCCTTTCCTTCCCACCGACTCCACAGGACAACTTCTCGTCCACTTGGGGTGTGAGTGACAAGCGGGGGAGGGTGCCATTAGTCCAGGCAGGGCTTCAGCCCGGGGGACACTGCAAACCCCTTTCCCGCTGGCCCGACCTGCCGGGTTCTCTGTCCAGCTGGTGCAGCCCCCGGGGGCAGCTCCCGGGCCTCTGCCCCTGCTTGGGCTTCACACTGGGCTACGTCAGGGATCCTTTCCTTTGGAATCAAAGAGTTTCCTTTTTTCTATAAAATAAGCATTGACAAATATCATATGATATTACTTATATGTGGAATCTAAAAAAAATGATGCAAAAGAACTTATTTTCAAAACAGAAACAGACGCACAGATTTTGAAAACAAACTTAGGGATACCAAAGGGGAAAGGTTGGGGGAGGGAAAAATCGGGAGATTGGGATTGACGTACACACACGACTATAGATAAAACAGATAACCAACAAGGTCCTGCTGTATGGCACAGGGAACTCTAGTCAGTACTCTGTAATAACCTATATGAGAAAAGAATCTGAAAAAGAATGGATACATGTATATATAACTGAACCGCTTTGCAGTGCACCTAAGGCTAACACAACGTTGTAAATCACCTCTATTCTAATACAAAATAAAGATTCAATTAGAAACATAAAATAAAGTCAGCACGTCCCCAGAATGTTTTAGCTTCACACTTTTCACCCCATTTCTGTTGTTTGCTACCAAGACCGGTCTCCTGTTCTAGGTGTGGGACACAGGGCAGGAGCAGGGGGGCCCCGGGCAGCGCTGAGTCACGTCTCGTCCGTCCTGCGCTCGGTGCCTCCGTGCCTGCCGGAACAGGGCTGCCTCCCGACAGACAATTGTGTCCGCGCTCTTGGCCTGTTTTTGTCGCTTAGGTGTCTGAAGCTCCCGACTGACTCGGGCCCTTTTATCCCAGGCCTCCCCCGCCACCCCGTTATCTTTTAGCTTCGCCTCTCTGGAAGCGCCTCTTTCATCTTCGGGGCAGTCTCTCCCCCCAGGACGTGAATACGTTGTCTCATGATCTCACTGCAGTTCCCAGGGTAGAACTCCTGCCCGTCTTACTTTTATTTCTTCTCAAACACTTCCTGGCAATTTCTTGAATTACGTACGACTTGAATCATGAGTTACTCCTTCCGATTAAGATGTGTTTTCAAATACTTCAAATATCTGTGACAACAGGCTAAATTTTCTACTTTCCCTTTTTTTTTCCTGCAATTTTACTTGATAAAAATCTGTCATTGCCTCTGGAGGTGCAAGTGGCTCCCCTTCAGGTGTGCTTGTAGGGCGCCGGCCTCCTCAGATTGTGTCTAGTCCTGGTTTATGTAAGTCAGTTTTGAGCGCGTGAGTACCCGCGTTTATATGTGTTTTCCCCAGAGGATGTTTTCTCCTTTCGCCGTGGCTGCTTTAGTCAGTGGCTCCGTTCTCTGGACTTTATTTTTTAAAAAATTGGTTGTGTGCTTTATTATCACTTCTATCATCTGTTGGTTGTTTTATGAATCTATCCAAATATAGGAGTCAGAGATATATACTTGGACCTTAAACTCTGCACTTGATGCATCGGTGTGGTCACAGGCCTCTTACCCAGCCAGGTAAGTTCCAAATTAGAATATTTTCCCCTGTTGTCTCAATGCGCGGCAGCAGCGGTAATGGTTGTGGAGAAGTACTGACAATAATGATGGCGGTCGCCATCGCTTTAGCTGACATTTATCCAGCATTGACCGTGTGCCAGAGGCCGTGCTAAGCTCCACTTGTATTACTTCATTTGGTCCCCACGGCAGCCTTCTGAGTTACAGACGTTTATCATGTCATTTTACAAACAAGAAACCAGAGAGATTAGTGAATTTACCCAAGGCCGGATGATGGCACCAGGATTCAACAGAACTTATCAGGCCATTTGTCACCATGTGGGTCGCCAGAGATACAGACGCACTTTGTTAAGGCACCATCAAAGGATTTGTCAAGGCGTGTGAATATTAGTTACAATGCTCGGGTTTCTTCCCTTTTGTCTTCTCATCACCCACCGCTCCTGAGGAGCGTATAGCCAGACCCTGGAGATGTCTCCGGTTGGGTTCCAGACCCCACCACAATAAAGCAGATATTGCAATAAATTGATTTCCCAGTGCAGGTAAAAGTTAGGTTTGGACTATACTGTACTCTGTTGTGTGCAATAGCATTATGTCTAAGAAACCAATGGACATACCTTAATTAAAAAATACTTCATTGTTAAGAAATGTTAACCATCGCCTGAACCTTCAGGGAGCCATAATCTTCTTTGCAGTAATAACATCAAAGATCACTGATCACAGATCACCGTAACAAATGCAAGAGTAACGACAAAGCTTGAAATGTTGTGAGAATTACCAAAATGTGACATGGAGACCCAAGTGAACCAACGCTGGTGGAAAAATGGCACCATGGACTTGCTTGAGGCAGGGTTGCCACCAACCTTCAATTTGTAAAAAACGCAGAATCTTCTAAGTGCAATAAAGTGAAGCCCAATAAAACGAGGTCTGCCTGTAGTACAGGATTTCCACTGCTTCTGGAATTAAGCTTCCCTTAAGGTAAGGAGGGTTGTAACCCCCCCCAAATTGATCCCATGTGCAACCAGTAACCAAGGCAGACGTCTTCATCGGGAGGCAAAGTGCTCGGGGCCCACTGTACTTTTAGGGACCTGCAACAATGTTCACATTTCTTTTAAAGTCAGAAGGAAAAAAAATGACTTTTAGGCCAAAGAAAATGCTTTAATATGTAACATTAATACATTTGTCCTCTGTCTATGCAATTGTCAACCATTATCAGAGCCATCCAAATAAAAATGTGCTTTATTTTCAGACAACACTGAACTCATGGTCCTGAACTTTTGCCTATAATCTTTTAGCTTTAGAGCTGTGTGGGGTAGGAGTTTAGGACTGAGTCAATGGGATTAGAGTCAAGTTGCCTGGGTTTGGATTTTGAGTCAATCACTTACCAGCTGTGGGACCTTGGGATGTAAGTGGACCTCTTTGGACTTCAACTTTCTCACCTGTGCAGTGGGAGGATTCACTGTAACTGCCGTTACCGAGCTTTGAGGATTAAACGAATTGAAGCAAGGAGAGCTTCTAGAATAGAGCCCAGCATGTGGTGAGAGCTCAGTAAGTATTAGTTATATTGTTGCTATTATTATGATTGACCAAGAAAAGAGCTGTGTCCCGAGCTTAGGCTCTCAGACCTTTCCCCCTATTTGTTTATCTATGGATTCTTGCTTTCTACGTCTGGTCATTTCCCCGTCGCATGGAGACACCGCTCTCTCTGTTTACTTTTCAAGGCTCCCTTTGCAGAGCTTGAGTCTAAAGACGCGCGCCTTTTGCCCAGCAGGATGCTGAGACGACATCCACGGGCCATCCCCCCGCCCGCCTCTGAGCTGCAGCCACAGAACAGGATTCTGACTGACACAGGCAAAAGGGCATTTCATGGAAGATGCGGCCGTGGAGGGTGGGAAACAGCAGGGAACAAAGATCACAGAACCCATGGGAACGATCCTTGGAAATGGATCCACAGGTGCTTCAAAGACCCAAGAAGCAGGAAGACGTGTAGGTATCTTATAACCAGCACAGCGTGGTCAGACTTTGCCCCCTTGGGTCCCCAGCTGTCCCTGCTGCGATGACCCAGCAGCATCCCTCTGTCCTTCCTCATGACTCCGGCTCAGGAGCACATTGGCTGGACTTGGGTCGTCCCGTCCTCTGCATCTACCAAGTGTGGAAGGGAAAGTAAGTATCTGTCCTCTGCAGCTTCTGGCTCCAAAGCCACAGCCCCAGCTCACCCGCCTGAAGTCTACTGCCCTTGAGAAGGGGAATGGATGCTCAGGTCCCCCAAATGCAGGATCCCTCCTCTGCCCGCACCAACACTCTGAGCTGAGATGGAGAAAGAGGCGTGGGCTTTCTCCTCCTATTCTCTCTGCGGGGCTGGGGGCTGTGCATCTTCTAGCTGTTGGCTGTTTGTCCGCTTCATGGGCTGGAATTTGGTGGTAAGGAGTTGTGCGTCCCATCCCGGGCCCTCAAGCCCCTCCTGGCAGGGCAGATCGACCCCCGATCTATAAGGCCTTCTGAGACTCGCCCAGTCCTTCGTTTGATAGTCTCCACCTTCACGAAGCATAGCCATACTATTGAACCCAAGTGCTTTCTGTCGTAGCTTAAGACAGCGGTCCCCAACCGTTTCGGCACCAGGGACCGGTTTCGTGGAAGACAATTTTTCCACGGGGTGGGGGAAGGTTTCGTGATGATTCGATCGCGTTACATTTATTGGGCACTTTATTTCTGTTATTATTACATTGTGATATATAATGAAATAATTATACAACTCTCCATAATGCAGAATCAGCGGGAGCTTCTTTTCACTTGCCACTCACCGATAGGGTTTTGTTATGAGTCTGCAAGCAATTGATTTATGATGGTCTCCGTGCAGTCAAACCTCTCTGCTAATGATGACCTGTATCTGCAGCCGCTCCCCAGCGCTAGCATCACCGCCTCAGCTTCACCTCAGATCATCAGGCATTAGATTCTCATAAGGAGCACGCAGCCTGGATCCCTCACGTGTGCAGTTCACGGTAGGGTTCGCGCTCCTGTGAGCATCTAATGGCGCCGCTGATCTGACAGGAGGCGGAGCTCAGGCGGTAATGAAAGCGACGGGGAGCGGCCGTAAATACAGATGCAGCTTCGCTCGCCGCCCGCCCGCCACTCGCCTCCTGCTGTAAGCCCGGTTCCTAACAGGCCACGGACTGTTACGGTCCATGGCCCGGGGGTTGGGGAACCCTGGCTTAAGACATTCCCCTGCCCTGGATTCACTGATGGTCACCCCTCCCCCCCTCCCTTGTTCAGAATCAGTCTCTGTACAAACCACATTTTCTGGTTGCTTCTGAATGGAGACTGGATTTAAGGGCTAGAATCGGTGTAGCTGTGGTTTGTGCAGGGGGGATCCAGAATCTGGTTCTTCTTCTCCACTGATGTGAAGCAGGGTGTGGCAGGGAGGCTGTGGGGGGCTGGCCTCTCTCCCTCACGACCCCTGGAGCAAGTGCTGGGTGCTGGTGGGCTGGGCGTCCCAGGAGTGCAACTCAGGCTCCTCTGAACCTTCCTCATTGCTGCAGAAGGATCTGGTTGAGAGCCTGCTGATCCGGGACTGTTGTCGCTGGTGAGTTTTCTCTTCCAGGAAAGACCTCCAAGCTAAGAAGAAAGTGTGAATACTCGCTTTGTTGGGATATGGTAATTTTCAGTGAAAATCACAGCATTTCATCTTAGTATTTGCACCCTTCGTTTCTTGAGCTCCAGAGCAGCCCCTGTCTCTAAGTTTCTGGCATTTTCCAGAACAGCCGAGCACCTAGGCAACCTAGCGTGGGAATCTAAGAAACAGCCTGTGGACTCCGGGTGAGAAGGAAGGGAGAAGTCATCCCTCACAGTTCTTTGCAATGCTACAGGGGTTTCCATTTAAAATCCAGTCTTTTATAGAACAATATAAATTTCAAGCAGAAGGGAGATTTTAGAGATCATTAAATCTAACATCTATTTCATAGAACCCAGAAGGATTAAATTACTTGTTCAAGGTCATATATGGGTTCCAGAGCAGGACTTGAAGCCTAGGACCCCTAGTGTGGAGATATTCATATAATGACGTTTGCATTATCCCCTCTTATTTTTGTTCATTGGGTAATTCATTTGTCTCTACATTTTTTTTTTTTAGGAATATTCCCTATGTGTCTATTGCCGTTCTAGACATCAGCTATGTCATCTTTAAGGTGTCACATGTTACTAGCTATATTTAGTGGTGTTTCTGGTTCTGTAGGTAAATTAAAGCACTAGAACTATAGTCTTTCCCGACTAGAGCTTTTTACAACGGGAAAATGTAATTTTTAAAAAGTTTATAGTTCTAGTTCTGAAACAAACTGCCCTATTTATTTATTGAAGTAGAGTTGATTTACAATGTTGTGTTAATTACTGCTGTACAGCAAAGTGATTCAGTTTTACATACATAGACATTCTTTTTTTAATATTCTTTTCCATGATGGTTTATCACAGGATATTGAATATAGTTCCCTGTGCTATATAGCAGGACCCTGTTGTTTATCCATCCTATATATAAAAGCTCACATCTGCTCACCCCAACCTCCCACTCCATCCCTCCCTCACTCTCCTCCCCCTTGGCAACCACTAGTCTGTTCTCTATGTCCGTGATTCTGAGAAACTGCCCAATTTTAGATGCATTTCCAGGGGAGTTGCTTTTCCTGTTTACTGCGATGCTTTTATGTGTTGGGTGCACGGTGGCCCTTGAGCTGTCAAGGTCTTTGTTGCATACCCTTTGAATGTCACGCCATCTCGTGGGTTGCAGGAGATGAGTGAGGGTGAGCTGTCTCCAGTGGGTGACCCACTGGCCTGAAACTTCTCCCTCCTGCCTGTGTACTTTCCAGGGCTGTCCCAGATCACAAAAGCGTGTCAGCCGTATGTATGCTGGTCTAATCGGCTTCCGTTCTGAGCTTAGGGAAACCAGTAGAAGGTAGAAGGCATAGGACCTGCAGACGAAGGTGCAATAATTTGACTGGTGTCATAGTTAGGGCACTGGGTTTATTGTGAGTCAAAAGGTGACACGCAGGGCTAGTTGATGACTGACCATCATGCAGTCTCGGCCTTCCCTTGTCCAGCAGCTGGATCTGAAGGCATTTGATTTTGGAGCATCTGGGACTCGGGTTGGCTGGAGCTGGCTCCTGGGGTGTGGAGGTGTCTGAGAAACTAGCTGAGAACCTAATGAAAGGATTTCAGCAATTTCCAGGAATACACATTCAATATGCCACTCTTTGTTGAAAAATGAATAAATATAGTCTGTGGGAATGAATGTAGCACTTAGCGGAGCATTTCTCCACTGGCAAAGAGTTCGTAGCGTATGTATGCTTGGAGCCTTTGGGAAATAAGGGAAACAAGGAACGCTTTGTTAAGAGCTGAGAACGCACTGGGATGCTTTCTGTGTGTCACACAAGCCTCTGCACCATCACTCTGAATTCAATACACAGATTGTTTTATTTCCAGGTTGTTTTTAAACTCGACAGTCCTTTGACTTGATTTGAGGCCTCAATTCCACGGCCAAAGCATACATGCTGGAGGAATAGTCACCTTTTCTTTCCCTAAAACAAGGACAGCAGCAGTATACTGGCTGCATCTTGTACTTATAAAGTGACATTTCCACATCTGCCCTGTGAAGTCCTTTCTTAGTCAAGTGGTCATAAAGAAGGGGAAGATAGAAAACCAAAAGCAACGGGAGTAATTTAAGTAAAGAATAACTTCCTTTTTCTTAGGTTTAACTTGAAACCAGGTATCATATTTATATAAATACTGTGGAAAATATTTAACCTATTCATGGAGGTTAAGTAACTAACTGACAAGCTTTGTAGGGAAGGTCTGTTCAAACGTGCCCGTTAAACTCAAACCGTGCCAGGCGATTTTTCAAAATTTCAAATCCATAACCATTAGGAAACTGGGAAGAAGTCTGAGGGACAGAAAGAATTTCTGCTGAGCAAATACAGTTGTTCATTGTAGAAATTGTTGCTACTTTATATATCAGAGAGTGCCAAGCGAGCCAAAAAGTCAAAATAACAGGATTTAGATGAAAGCCTAAATGATACAAGTTAGTCTTTGGTAAAGACTAAAATTCCTTCAGCTGCTGGCCAGAGGAAATCAAAGGGCAGGATATTTCAGCTGGGTCTCCTTCTCCGTAAATAATACATGAAATGATTAGAGCAGCAAGGTTGAGAGGTCTGGGGATGCAAACGGAACTTTTGGGAGACTGGCAAAACTGTTTATGAGGATAACAATTAGGCAGTGCTACATCTGTAGATTTCTTCTTTGAATAGAATGATCGTATAGTTTATCCTCCAACCAGGAAACTTTGAGAGTGGAAGTGGACAGTTTTCATAACTAACCAGGACAGCGGGCATAACCCAGGACCGGCACGGGATCCCCAGCACATATGGTCACCTCCTTTGAACATGTCTTCATGGTTAACAGTTTGAACACAAAGAATTAAATACGCCACTGTCTTTTGGTTTTGTTTCTTTTGCGGGGCTGGGGGATCTTAAGTACACTTTAAAGGACTTGTGCTATTTCTGCTGCATCGAAGAAAAAAATGTTCATAAAAACCGTCAGACAATAATATGTATAACCAAAAAGTGAGTATATTATACACATTCACCCAGAAGTGAAAGATCACATACAACCTCATCACCCACAGGCAACCATTATTGCCTTTTTAAATCTACCAATGTAAATTCTCCTATTCTTATTAGATGATCTATCGATCTATCTAATCATCTATCTTTTAACATAAAAGGGACCCTACTATACAAGTTGTTTAATAGCCTGATTTTAGTTACTTTAATATGATTAATTTGTTAATATTATTAATAGTGTGAATATCTCTCCATTCAATAAATGTTATTTTTAGTAGCTACATAGTTTTCCATTATTCCAAAAAGTACTGGAATTTACTTAACCATCTTTATCTATGGACATTTGTTTCCAGTGCAATATAAACAATACTATATTAAATATTTGGGGCATGTATCCATTTTTTATATTCATTTGATTATTTCCTTAGAATGTATTCCTAGAAGTGAAATTGCTGGATTAGTGTGTATATATATGTAAATATAGCATAAATATTTATATACGTTTTTCAAGTGTCAATAATCAATTTTCCATCTAGTAACGTTTAATAAATTTAGGCATCCACCCAAAAGAGTGTGAGAACTCCTGTTTCATCATATCAGGGCAAACATCAGATATTAATAATTAAATTTTTTTGCCAATCTGAAAAATACAAAAGAGCATTTTGATTTAATATCCATTTCTGTGATTATTAGTGAAATGAAACATCTTTTAAAATGCCTATCGGACGTTGGTATTTCTTACATAAGTCATTTGTACCTGTCTGATAGGAATCTCCGATTTTCACAGGTCTCAAGAAGAATGCATGTCACAGCCCTTCCAAGTCGGTTCTTTGCCTTACGTCCTGGTTATTAGCATAACTGTCTACTCAGAGCTGGCTTTCACTTCTCTCAGCTTTTCCATCCACTCTGACACCCAGTCTGGTTTATTTAATTTCCGAAATGTTTCTCTAATAGTCCCTCTTTTCCATTTCTTCACCGCGGATCTAGTTCAGGACCTTCCCTTGGTCTACTTTAGTCGGCTCTTCACTGGTAACAAAAGGCCACGGCCACGGCTCCTGCCACTGCTAAAGACTGAAGATGAAGCCCTGAGGCTACAGGTCGGGTTTTCCCGAGTCTCGTAAAAGCCAACGTTACGGGACTAGCTGGACTACCACTTATGCACCTTTGTATCCCTGGTGCCTGACACACGGTAGGTTCTTGATAAACAGAGGATGAAATTGCTTTTCCCGTCTCGGGTGACTCTTCTAGGCTGTTACCAGAAATCTCAAATCTCAAAACGCAAATATGATTACTGTCCTCTGCTCTTAAGAATTGTTGCTGGTGCCCCACTGACTGTAGCTGGGTTTCTCAACCTCAGTACATGTGGCCCAGATAATTCTTTAACGTAGGGGACTGTCCTGTGCATCGCGGGATGTTCAGCAGCGCCCTTGGCCTCCACCTACAGATGTCAGTGGCACCTCCTGCTCTGACCTTGGTTTAACAACCAAAAATGTCTCCAGACCCTGACAAATGTTCCCTGGGAGTCAGGGGTGGTGTGCAAAATCGCCCTTGGGTGAGAACCACTGGCCAGTGCTTTGTGCTCTCCTGCCTTGCCGGCCTGCTTACCGCCTCTCCTGAACACCCTTGAACATGCCCCTCCCCTCAGCACCTGTGCGACTGTCACGTGCTGTGTCTTCAGCACTTCAGCAGCGAGGAGGCCCGACTGCCACAACGCACAGACAAGGCGCGTTGGCTCAGACTAACAGAAGTTTATTTTTGCTCACGTAACGCACTGTGGGGTTGAACACGCTGCTGAGGCAGCTTTCCACATGTCAGACCTTCAGATTCTAGCGTGGCTGAGGCTCTGCCATCCTTGATAGACGGCTTCCCAGACGGCCCCGGGGATCATCGCCAATCTACTTGACGAAAGGAGAAAAGAGCCTCGGGCAGGACGCGAAGGAGGTGTTCACGGCCAGGATGGAAAATGATGCAGGTCCCTCCCACTCCCATCCTATTGGCTGGGACTCAGTCACAGGGCCACCCGGAATTTGCAAGGGAGGCTGGGAAATGTAGTCTAGCCGTGTGCTTGGAAGAAGGGGGTCCTGGACTTTCCCATCAGCCAGCGCTCTGCCGCAATCAGCTCCTCCGCTCGGCAAAACTGTGGTTATCCTTGAAGGTCTAGCTCAGTCGTCACTCCTAGAATTATGAAGTCTGGTCTCCCCATTATGACCTCTTTTATACACTGTGCTTATACATTACAGTACGACTGGTATGGCATAAAAATCATTTTTTCTCATTTATATCTAGGATAGTTCCTGGTACATGGTGGGCATACATCCGTTATAAAGATGAATGGATTATATTTAATTATATATTATAATATATAATATGTGTATTATATTATATATTATGTATTAGATAATGGGAATGGCTCACCAACTCACTGAGGTTTTTTGTCTGTCTGTCTTCTGATCTCTGTTCTAGGAATCTGGAATACCAGTACAACTGTCTCACTGATACAAAGCTGAGACAAGGTTATTTGTCTCAGGGACAAATAACGGGACACTCGGTATCACCTGAGGCCTAGCAAAAATGGAATGAAGGCTTTCTCTTTCTTGTGGTGCCTCCTCTCTCTGTCCCCTCCCCCAGCTTCCCGGCGCTGTCCACACATCACCTTCCACCGGTTCTCCCGTAGTCTCCCGACCCCGCTTCCACCGAGTTCCTAGGATTCAGTGACAATCCTCCCACCAGAGATGTGCATTTAAAAAGGGGTGGTTGTTAATTCTTAGGAATCATTGACTGACTCGTTAATTACATTGGGAAAGAACTTGGGATCCTGATTTTGAAAGGGCTACCATGTTGTATTTTTTTTTTTAATCTATATTTGCAATCTGACATTTCCCTAGGAAACAAAAGTAATAGTTAAAGGGACAAAAATGCTTACCATGTATAAATTCTAGAAAGATTTTTACAAATGGGAATTTTGTACCTTAGAAATAAACAAGTCTTCTTTTGAATGCCGGCTATATAGTTGCCAAAGTAAACCAGTCAAGGCCTCTGTGCCTTTGATGCCTGGTGATCTTATTAACTAAACTGGGGTAAGAATGAAAGCATTTCTGCAATGAATATTCAAGCGATTTGAGCACCCATTTAAGGCTGTAACCAGGCCAGAATTTCCTTTTAGAGGCCAAGCAGAACCTGGTCCAAAACCATGAACACAACCGGAATGTTTCTGGTCATTTTTCTCAAATGCACCAGAGGGTTCCCACTGTATTTCCTGACACACTTAGCCTATATACTGCAGGACAAGGGAGCATTTATGTAAAATGTCCCCCACCCCGCAAGTCGTTCTGACAATTCCAACCCTCACTTTCTCCCCTGCTCCGGTCGACATCTGAGAAGGGAGACCACAATTGCATACCACTTTATAGATCCCCCTGATTAAAACCAGTTCTCCCTATAGGTCACATCATGTATGAGACACACGGTTTTTGTCAAGAGACCAGCTACCAGCAGAAAGGGTTTTGATGCTATTGCTAGCAAGAAATTAGTAACTAGATCCCGGGTCTGTTTTAAGCCAACTTTATAATTATACTGTTTCAGTGGTAAACCAGACCTTTGAGCCAAGGGTAATTTAGAAATTCTAGATCTGTATTCTTCCCCTCCCCCTTTCTTTAATGTTCATCTTTGCTGTCGGAGTCTCCATCTTCTGCCTTCAAACATATAATTTCCTCCATTCCTTCCTCACCCCTGGCTCCTTGTTTCTGTGACCCTCTGTCACAAAAGGACAAAGGTAGCCTGTTCCCCCTTGTCCTGGGAGATCACGCGCAGTAGTCATGGCTGTGTGCACACACATCTCATTCTGCATTACGATGCCACTTGGCAAGGGTGTCACCGGCGAGGGCTGCCTGCTTTGCCTCTGGGATTGGAGGTGAACTGGGGCCTTATCCTGTGTGTCCACAAGGTGACCTCTCTCTTCTAAGAGTAGGACCACACTGGAGATGACTTTTTCCAACTCCTGAACACTTCCTGCTTCTGTAAAGTTTTTGTACTCAGAGCTCCTTTTTCTGTGTGTGTGTGCTTCGATTCTTTTTTTTTTAAATTTAAGTTTATTTTTTAAAATTGAAGTATAGTTAATTTACAATGTTGTGTTAGTTTCAAGTGTATAGCAAAATGATTTAGTTATACACACATATATATATTCTTTTTCAGGTTCTTTTCCATTATAGACTATTTCAAGATATTGAGTGTAGTTCCCTGTGCTATACAGTAGGTCCTTGTTGTTTACCTATTTTATATATAGTACTGTGTACACGTTAATCCCAAACTCCTAATTTATCAGAGCTCTTTTGATATAGAAAGATTTATTAAATATTACAAATGAAACCCAGGGCTTCCCTGGGGAAAATTTTGTAGCCTCACTCGTGCTTACCATCATGTTCTCTCTCCCCATTTTCTCTCTTAACCCTCCTCTGTTTGTTTCCCCTGGTGTGATTGTTTTTCTACTCTTTAAGCTATATTTTGGGATGGTTAAAAAAAAATCTCTTAAGTAGACCCTGAAAGCCTAAATTTTCATTTCAGCTGAAAATCACCCAAACCATATGCATTTCAGTTGAATACGCCTCCAGCTGGCCTCACGCTGCCAAAGACCCTTTTTTTTAATACCTGACCAGATTTCTTTAGAATCTGGCTGGAATTATATTGATCCCTCCCAGATCTTTAAAGGATCACAGTCACCAGGTTCCAGATTGTTCTTTCACAGAGCTAGAGGTTCCGTTGTAAGCAAGCTTGAGCGTTTCTTCTCCAGAATTGCTTTCTTCTATCTTTGTTTCTTCCCTTTACTCTTTCTCAGTCCACCTTTGCTCTCCTCCCAGGAAGCCTGGTTAATCACCCAGTGTCTCTGTGTCTCTGTGTCTCTCTCTCACCAACCCGAATCCTCGGCTGCCCGTGGTACAGAGTTTCCTTCAGAGACAGCTGGTTTCCATTTCAGGAGTCTCAACGTTGTGGCTGTGTTGATCGTCTTTTCACCTCTAGGTTTGGTCTGACTTGCAGCTAAATCATAACTAACCCTCTTCCCTCGGCCTCCGGGGCCCCTGCCTGAGCGCTGCCAGCTGCAGGCCCTTCCCAGCAGCGTACTGCCAGGGGCCACCGGAGTGCCCGCCAGACACCCACACCCACACCCACACCCAGGGGAGAAGTTCAGGCAGCTTCACTGAGGCCCACGGGTGAGGAAAATTGGTTCATCGAGTTATTACTAAATGGCTTTTCAAATCTTCTCATTCTGTGGGAAGGGAGGTAGATTGGCAGGGCCTGGGTCCTGACCCACAGATAAAGCCAAATCCGCAGGCCTCCTGTGAGCGGAGAGGCTTGGAGACGGTGGAAACAAACCACCGCGCCTAAATCAGCAGGGCTGCCCCTGGGTGCCGAATGCAACCAATTCCTGCCTGTTTTAAGTGCAAACATTCCGGGGTGGGAAAGTGAATCCTGAGAGTGGAGTGCTTTGTAGCGACTTGTGCTTGGGGCTGGGGGGCACTCAGAGTGTTAATAAGCGCGATATTAACAATAAACGCGAGGGCTACTTAAAAGGCCGCCCCTTCTGCTCCCAGGCTACGTCTACACAGGAAGCCCAGCGATAAAGATCATTCATATTTTTTCTGTAAGTCACTGAATCAAAGGGAAGCTTCCCTATCTGCATCGCCTGGATGCCAAATGAGGTTGTATACGTATTAACTCTTTGATAATCTCAGCTACCATAGAGCTTTTTGCATACATACACATATATATTTATGCACGCATACATACACACCTGTATATGTGTACATATATACACACATATATATATATATATATATATATATACACACACACACACACAAAAGAAGTAGACAGGGAGGTTGTAAATACATGATCTCTCCACTTGGTACATATAAAGATGAAATCTCCTTGTGTATGTTCATTTGCCTGCATCTTTAACCTGGCTCTGTAAGCTCTGTATGATGGCGAGCATGTCATGTAGTGTCTCTGCATCTGGGCTGTCTGGCTGTGAAATGAAGGAGTTGCACGAGCTGGTGTGTTCTGTGGGAGGTGCTTCTGCTGTGATCCGGCACAGTTCTGGGCACGTGGTGGCTCTCAGTGCAAAGCGACAGGTCACAGGAGCCACCCAATTCCTGAGGCTGTGTTGAGTCCTAACGTTCCATGATTCTAATATTTTTAGGTGATTCTGTCGGGAAGGTCCTAGCAGTGGGAGGAGGAAAACGATCATCAGATCCGCACGTGTATTCTGAGAGACGAGGTAGGACTCACCCGGCTGCAGAAACAAGACCCGTCAGATGAGCTTTCTGTCTCCCTGGAGACCTAGGTTGGCCTGCTGGGTTCAAGGCAATGGATAGACTTCATCTCGCTCGACTTTAGCGAGACTTTCGACTCCGTCTTGGGCAACACGCTTATCAGCAAACCTTGGCTGGGCCGCCGTCGCCTCACACCCAGATCCCTGTGTTCACTTACCCCAGGGCGCCATCGGCCCCTTCAGGCACACGGCTGCCAGCTCAGACATCCTCAATGTCACTCTCTTCTTCAAAATCCAAGAGCGACCTCTCAGTTGCTTTTCTGACGATTGCCAAGGCCCTTGGCTTAGCACTGAGCTTCACCGGGTTTTCAGCCATCCTTCCTTTCCAACTTTATTTCTAGGGGTATCCTACAGACCCAGCTCTCCGGCTGAAAGAGCCTTCTAATTGTTTTGTCCCTCTGTGGCACCCCTGCCCTGCCCCACGTTTGTCCTGTCCTAGGGCTCTTGTGCGGCAAACCTGGAAGACTTCTTGTCCAAAGCTGCTGTCTCCTCTCCCCTGTCCTAATCTGCCCTTTGAACCCAAGGTCAGGACCCGCCTCCTCCACTGAGGTCTCCCTGGTGGGCTTGTGGCGAGGGAACCCGCCCTCCTCTGACCTTTCAAGTCACCGGAAGTCTGCAGGACACTGTTTGTCCTCGTTCCTGCTAGCCTGGGCGCTTCACTGCGGTCCTGGAGGAGCCTGGTGGGACTTGGAGGGTGCCGGAGGAAGCCAAGGGGGTGATGGGAGGCTCGAAACCCAGATGGCTGGGCGGGCTTAGAAGAAGCAGGGATAGTTCATTTGAAGGGGGAAAAGTAGAAGGTGATTTCATAAGAATCTAAGTTTCTGATGAAGTACCCAGTCTGCATGGCCACATGTGAGGGTAGAAAAACAGACACGGTATGCCAGGGGAGGTGAGGAAATGGTCTCAACGGCGGTGTCTTTCAGGTTGACCATGATGCTGCAGGATAGGCTCGACCAGAGACAGAAATTGGAAAACACGCCCCACTCTCATGGTCAGCTGTAGCCCAAAGACGTAGAGCTTTTTAAATGTCAGACAGATATTTGGCTTGAGAAAGTGAAAATTAAAAAAGTAAATTAAAAACATACTGGTATTTAGAAATCAATTTCATAATCCCATGAAAATTTTCCTGTGTTGCTCTTAATCAAGCCGGGAAATGAAAGCAGTCTTAAAATTTGCTTGCTGAGCAGATCTTGTGTGAGTGTATAGCTATTTATGGCATTTGTTATAAAAGCAGAGAAGGAGAAGTACTTGACAAAGTTAAGAAGTCCGCCCAAAAGAGAGATCTTTTCATTATTGGAAATTACCTTTTTGGACTTGGATTTTTTCTGGTTTAGCCCTCAGGTACCTGACAGTCTCGTAAGTTGGGTGGCGGGTGTCATTTCAAAGTGCTTCCCCCTCCCTCTCTCTCTGCTTATCCCCAGTCGAGACTCACTGACCCAAAGCTTCCATCTCTGACAGGGGTCCTTCTAGCTAATCTTACTGGATTCTTGGGTCAAGTTTTCTCCATCTCCGTTCCTTTGCCTCCTTTTTATAGGGAGCTCGCCTCTGAGATCAAAGACAATCTATAGCAATTTATGAGAAATAAAGGAAGCAGGAGAGGATACTAAGCTATTTAAGGGGCGGGGTCTGAAGTGGTGAATCTATCGGAAGATCTGGCCTCTGCTGTGACTGTAAGAGGTGGGACAGGATGTGAGGGAGGGATGCGAGAACCTGCTCTGTGGAACGCTGGTCTTCGTCCTGTCTGATCAGTGGTCCTCAGAGCTGAATGTGTCTCTGAGTCACCTGGGCTCCTTTTGAATGATGCAGATGCCTGGGCTTTAGTCAAATGATTTAATGGGTCCCCAGCGAGTCCTATGAGTCTGTAGTTTAAAGCCTTACAGGTGTCCCGAGGCTCAAACAGCACAGACATCCCTGGACCCAGCCTTTGATATTTATGGTAGTTTCCTTAATTTGTTCCTCTTTCCTCCAAATACATTTATAATTTTCCAAGGGCTCCAAGACAAGAATCTGGTTCATCCCAACTCCAGTGCGTTCACTGAAATTCACAAAAATGAGAAAGCTTCAGAAGTAAGACTACGTAAATTATTTTGGAGACAATTTTTCCTTCTTGTACAAATTTCAGAGGGATTTTGGGAGTAACACACACACACACACACACACACACACAGAGTCAGGGAGATGAGTAAACAGGAAAGAAAAGATTGACTTTTATTAGTTGCTGGTTTAAACTTAAAATTTTTTTCCTTTATATTTGGACTCCCCCTTTCCTTTTCCCTTAGAACTGTACCAAGCTATTTTCAGGAAGGAGAAGTGGTTGGTTTTGGGGAACGATGAAAAGCATGACATCACCATGCTATTTTGAAAGAGTGAGAGAAATATGCCAGTTTTAGGTCAGCTTAGTTTGGTTCTGTGTATGTAGGAGCTGCATTACGTCTTTTTCGAATTTGGCTTCACTTGGGGCTGCAGCTCTTCACGGGAAGGATAATACGTATTCAGAGCTAATTTGTAAACATCACATCAGTTTAAGGTCTGGAATGTAAATGGCTGTTCTTTTCCTGGAGGCGGCAGCTCAGACTCTGCACGTTTTAAACACTTTTTTAAAAAAAATAGATTATTTATTTATTTATTCATTTATTTATTTTTGGCTGCGTTGGCTCCTTGTTGCTGCGCGCGGGCTTTCTCTAGTTGCGGCGAGCGGGGGCCACTCTTCGTTGCACAGCCTCTCATTGTGGTGGCCTCTCCCTATTGCTGAGCACGGGGTCTACGTGCGTGGGCTTCAGTAGCTGTGGTTCATGGGCTCTAGAGCGCAGGCTCAGTAGTTGTGGTGCACGGTTTTAGTTGCCCCGTGGCATGTGGGATCTTCCCGGACCAGGGCTCAAACCCGTGTCCCCTGCACTGGCAGGCGGATTCTCAACCACTGCGCCACCAGGGAAGCCCCTCTGCGCGTTTTAAAGGGGGTCAGATGTGCAGGCTTCTTCCCACGGGCCCCCAGAGTCCCCCAACTCCCAACTGCCTGTTTGATTTTAGGTCAACTTGGGGCTGTCAGTTTAGCAAGCAAACCCTTAACCTGGACTTTTTGTTGCTGATAAGGGCTCTGTGGATGGCAAAGAGACAACTTACTCATTTCCTTAGAATTTGCAGTGGAGTCTTTTTCTGCATGTATGTCGTGTCAGCAACTCCTATTTTCCCAGAGCGGTTTTGAAGGGTTCCCTCTGAATGTTAATATGTTTATAACATTTTCTCAAATAGAACTCCTCACTCCTAATAAACATTCAGCTTTCTGAAAGGCGTCAACCCCACCTTTTCCATCCCTGGAGACAAAAGCACACTTTTGTGTGTATCATGGAAAAGGCGGCCGATTACGGCTGTAACGTTGTTTTCTAGACAAACTCGGATATCATCGTTTTATTGTTAAAAGAAGCATTTTACTCCGAGGTTCCTAACCTATTTATGGGTCTGATAGATGGTTCCTTTTTGGCAGCCTGGAGAAAAGCCCGGGTCGAGGAAACAGCTTGCACTTGTCTCTTCAAGTCTAGCTCGGCCTCGCCGTATCATTTCATGATTTCCTTTCTTGTTATCTTCAAACATTCCCTCAAAGCTGAGCTTGACAAGAACAGGAAGGTTGGCAAAGGTCTGGCAAGGAGGTTGTTTTTCTTCGTGTTTGAAAATGGACGCTTTCCTCCCCTCCCCCCAGCCCCATCCTTTCTCGTTTATTCCCGGCTCCCGGGCCCTCTGCAAAGCTGATGGAAAAAAAGTTAAGAACTCCACTCCCTCTTTAAAGTAGGGTCTCTAAGAGCTTTCTAATCAGCTCACTGTCAGCCTGTTTCCTCTGATCAGCTTAAATAGGTCCACTTGAAGTTCACAACTGCCAAATCCAGCGTTCAGATGGAAAGCACGGGGCCTTGGAGAAGCGTTTATGCACGTCCGCCCAAGATTATCCAGGGGCCCGAAATCCTAGGGAAAGTGCTGCTTCCACAGAGCCTTTCTTCTTGACTAAATTAGCGCTTCACACTAAGAGGAGAAGGCATTCCCATTCCACAAGCTGATTTCTGTTCTCTTTCTACCTCTCGCCTCCCCACAGTAAAATGTGAACTCGATTCCCGTGTCCTTAGCGGGAGCCTGGTGGTGACTGAGGTTCCCTGTAAAAAGCCCTTCCTAAACATCTTGGTACCAATGAACCCTTGAACCTCTCGTGGATGGCTTTGTGTCTAACTTGGTATAGGAACAAAAACCCCAAACAAAAGAAGTCAGGTTATCTCAGCCCTACACAGACGCGGGGTGCAGAAGCTGGTCTCTGCTCTGTGGCCCCCAGCTCGTTGTTCTGAGATTCTCCTGCTCTGTCTTCAGAAAGGAACGGCTTTGTTACCCATTAGCCACTGACAATAGTGTGTCCATTTCAGCAAAATTAATAAGAGATAGCATTTTTCTTCCTTCTAAATGGCCCATGTCGGTAATTAACATCGCCTTTCATTACTCAACTTGAAAGCTGCCTTCCCGGGCCCCCCTGACCTTGCCCTGGCTTTGCTGAACTGTGGCCTCCAGCCTGTGAGAGACCTAAACGCAGAAAAAGCGCCCGGGGCCCTCACCCAGGTGCCTTGAAAGAATCATTCGACAAATATTTATTGGGTGCCTCCTGCGTGGAGCTACCGAGTTGAATCAGACTGGGACTCTTGCGGAAGGGAAAATGTGGGTGGAGATAAAGAGGGGTTCTTTCAAGTCGCCCTGACGCAGCAGAAACTGAAGATTGTCACAAACAAGAGCGGATCCAGTGGGGAGTGGGACGGGGTCTGGGCTAAGACGTGACCCAGGCGGGTGCCATTGGAGGGGAACATTCAAATGTTGGAGGTCATTGCATTTAAAAGGGATGTAGAGGTTCAAGTGACCTTGCCTCGCAGTGTTTTAGGGAGAAGAGCACTTTCATAGTGTATATAAGTTGAGGGCTCAAGAAGAATTGTTTTCCTCTTTGGTGGGTTGTTTCCCTGTACATGTAGCCAATGAGCTGTTGACATTTTAATAAGGGTTCCACCTTCTAATTGAGCCAACTCCCCCCAAAGTGTGTAAAATACATTCCTGTCATTTTTTTCCTCATCAGGTCTGTGTCCCAGGAGGGTTCTCGGTCACAGAACTGGAAGTGTCACTTGGGGGTGAGTTAAGATACACTTTATATGTATTGTTCACATCTTTAACCAGGAACTCCATGCTTAAAAGAGCCACCAAGAAAAACCCAAATGCTCCATAAGAGGGGATGGGTTGGAAAAATTATGACCCATCAAGGGATGGGATCTAATTGCAACCATGATGGTGAGTATTTTCAATGGTTTATGAAAAAACAAAAGTGGCACGTTCTCATTTTTGTGAAGAATATGAATATATACATGGAGAAGGACAGGCTAGAAGACTCAACACTAAAATCTTAATAGTGGTTATTGATGGGTGCTGGAAAAAGGAATGATTTAACTTTTTCTTCCCTGTGATTTTCAGTATTTTCCAAAATGTCTACAGTGTATACGCATTACTTCTGTAGTCAGGTGAAATGCTATTAACGAATAAAAATGCTGAGGGAAAAAAAGGACTTTATTAAGGTGAGAGGATGGCTAGGAGGTCATTCTCCCGTCTCATGCCACTTTGGACTTGACATCAGCTGTAGAAAAAAAAAAAAAAAAAAAAAAGGACAAAGCACACCCACCCAGCAAAGTCCGTTTTAAGTAACACTGCCCGGCATTCAATAAACCCAATGGAAAAGTTCTCCTTTAGCTACTTGGGTTGAAAATTTGCCAGTTGATTCTTTTAGAAATTTTTGTAGTGAAAAATTCACTTCTGTCTCTGTCTCTGCTGGAATTTAGCTTCAGTGGACTCTGGGTTCTGAATTATTCAAGGGTTAAAAATCTTTTGCAGAGGTTGTCCTGATCACTTTTTTGGGGGGGGGTGGTGGTAAATCCTTTGTTATTGTTCTCTTGTTCAAGCCTAATGATATAAAAAAATCTAAAGGCCAGTTATTCATCTGGTGAAGCCCTTCACAAATGCACAACAATGCACCTCTTTGTTTTTATCTATTATTTTGTAATTTTCTTTTACTCAAATTTCACACATCAGATAAGCTTATTCATTTCACCGTTGGTGGTAATAAGCGTGGAGAATGTCTCAAACCAGGATGCTGTTGTCTGCAGGTCTGGGAGCAGAGGAAATAGCTGGGGCTTTTATTCAAATCCTGTCTCTGATCATTTGCAATAGAAAAGCTTAGTTGGAGGGTGTGGGGTGTGGATGGCAGGGGCTGGAGACGGGGAAGGGAAGGCAGAGAAATGGAAAAAGTGCAAACCTGTAGTTTAGGTTCACATGGGTTCCCAGCTTCTTTTGGCATTTTGTGTCATCCAAACCTCATAATTTGAGGATCATGCCCTAAATTACAGCAGCAGCTCCGGCGGGGGCGCCTCCTCCAGAACCGAGTTGTCTTTTGACGTCTGAGTCACCCAGAATTGTGGAGTCAAAACATAAAAACAGAACAAGAGAAGCTGTTCTTTCTATAGAAGACTCTAGAAATGGGGTTGAAAACGTACTCAAGGAGGTCTTCTAACCATTTTGCTTTTCCTTTAAACTTTCTGGCCTATGTATCCACTTGCTCTGGTTATTAAAATTTACTCATTGATACTTCATTCTGGAGCTTTTCATAGAGAGATGAACAATGCTGCTAAATGAATTCAACAAAGAGGCCACGAGACTCAGGTGGCAAACCGAGGCCTAAGGCAGTGAGGCCTCAGGGCTGAGAAACGGGAGCCAGAACAGCCAATAGGCTTTTCCAAACAAGGAAGGCGCTGCTCTGGGCCAATCACATACTGTGTTCGCTTTGCTGACGCATCTTCTCTGTAAAAGTCTCCGGGCTCCCGTTGGTAGAGCACTCCTAACCCTTGATGGATTGGCAGCTCCATTATAATTGACTTTTGCTTAAGTAAACTCTGAAGAGTTTTAATACGCTTCAGTTTATCTTTCAACAGTACAAAAATCAATAATTTGTCTGTATACTTGCAGTAGAGTTAGGATTGCAGGGTGTCCCCCATAGTGAGCGTTTAACAAATACTTGCTGAATGAATAGATGAATTAGTAATCCAACGTGCTATCAATAAACAATTAGAGGATGCCGTGAAAATATTTTAATTACAAGAGAAAAAAAAATCTAGAAATAAACCTAATATGAAGAAAACCATAACATTGTATTGAAGGACCAAAGAAAACTTGAATAAGCAGACGCATACTGCGCTGGATGGTAGACTCAGAGTTGTGAAGGTGTCAGTTCTTCCCCCAGATAATCCACTCATTCAGTGCGATGCTAAGAAAAATTGCAAGGGGATATTTTATGAAACTTGACAAGCTGATCTGCAAGTTTATATAGACTAGAAAATGCACAAATTAATCAAAAGTTTATTGAAAAAGAGTGAACAGTGATAGGAGATTTATCCTATTTTATATCAAAACATACTTTAAAACGTTAACAATTAAAACAGTGTGTTGTTGACACAAGGGTAGAGAAATAGATCAATGGAACAAAGAGTCTATAAATAGATGCATGTATGTTTACATAGGAATTTAGTATTTAATACAAAAGTAACACTTCAAATTATGAATAAGTGAGGACCTATTCAATAAACAGTGTCAGGATAATAACAAGAAAAGGAAATTTCAATCTCACCATAAATACAAAAACATACTTTGTATGGATTAAAGAGCTAAATCTAGAGTAAAACTATAAAAGTATTAGAAAAAATAGAAATTTTGTAATTCTTTGATGGGTAATGTCTTTTTTAAGCAAGATGTAAAACCCAGAACCCATACAGGATACGGTTTTCTTTTTAAGGCTATATTAGACATCCTAAGCTTTAATACAGTGAGTTATATAAAACACGAGCCACAGGCTGGGGTAAAATATTTTCAAGCTACATAATAAAGAGCAGAATTCATGAAGAGCTCATAAAAATAAATAAGAAAAAGAAAAAAGTAGAAAGGTAGGCAAAACTATAAACAGTCCGGTCACTGATCTAAGTAAAAGTGACCAATTTACATGTGGAAAGATGCTTACTTATTCAGTAAATAATGAACAAACATGGAAGTAATGATGGTAGATCACGTTTTACCCATTAGATTGGAAATTTAAAAGGATTCTGTTGCTTTCAATGTTGAGGGAGTATAAAATGGTAATAGTCTTTTGGAGGTCAACTTGAGAGTATATATCAAAAGTAAAAATGTCTGTATTCTTTGAACCACCACTTCTATGTTTCTGTCCAAGAGGATTCTTTCCACATGTGTACAGAGAAGCGTTGATAGGGATTTTCAGTGCAGCATGGTTTATAATGGCAAAAAATTAGAAACCATGTAAACGTCAATAATTAGGGAAATAAATTGTGATATATCCAATATTACAGAATAAAATGCAGGAGTAAAAGAGAATAAGGTAGACATTTATAAGATATAGACAGTTATAAGATAGACATTTATAAGATATATGTCTATGTGAAAAAGTATAGATGGAACAGTACATACAGTTTAATCGCGTGTTGAGACAAACCTTGGAGATGATGTGGGTTCAGTTCCAGACCACTGCAACAAAGCCAATGTCACAATAAAGCAAGTCACATGAAATTTTTGGTTTCCCAGTGCATATAAGCGTTATGTTTAGACTATACTGTTAAGTGTGCAATAGCATTATGTCTAAAAAAGCAATGTACATACCTTAACTAAAAACACTTCATTGCTGAAGAATGCTAACCATCACCTGAGCCGCAGTGAGTCAGAGTAGTAACAGCAAAGATCACACATCACCATAACAAGTGTAATAATAATGAAAAAGTTTGAAAGGTTTTAGGAATTACGAAAATGTGACACAGAGACGGGAAGTGAGCAAAGGCTGTTGAAAAAATGGCACCGATAGACTTGCTTGATCAACCTTCAATTAGTAAAAAAAGTAATATTTGTGAAACGCAGTAAAGCGAAGTGCAATCAACGGAGGCATGCCTGTAATTCGTATTGTATGAACATTTAAAAGAATATATTCCTTCTTAGTTAAGCAATTAAACATTATTTTAAGAAGATAAGATTTTATTACCTGGTGCACTTTTCAGAAAGAAGACACTTTACCCAAACTTAAGCAATGTAAAGGCCTCGGGGATTCTCAGTGGCCACAGGGTAGTGGGGTCCTCTTTTGCCTTCTTGTCTGGAAGGATTTATTTCCTTTCGGCATCACAACCTCTGGCCACCCTTCCCTCCCCACCCCAGGGCCTTCTCCCTTCCTGATAAGGGTGAGGCAGCCTCCCAAGGGATGTTGTTCACGGTCTCTGCAGTCATGGAAGGGTCGTGGGCCTGAGCACAGTTTTAAACCCTCTGCCCATGGCTCCCATCTTAGCTGGTGGACTTGCTACCTTGATACCGGAGCTGATAGTTTAAAACCTCACACTCTTTCCTCTCCTGTGCTCTCCCCAGGGTGATGTAATTGTACAAAGCGGCCAGTGGGGAAAAGGACTGGGCAGCTCATACCGGGACAGTTAGTTCCTGCGTGATTGAAAGCTGGCCAGTTGGATTTCGTTCTCCTTACAAAAACCAAAAAATCCCCCAAAGTTACATTTGGTGGTCTGGTGCATAAATCCATATCCGACAAAGTTCCCCCGCCTTACAACGTGTAATGCTCAACAAATGAGACACATTTGTAGGCCTCTTGGGTATCTCTGTTTGAATGACCCTCTTCTTTTCTCCTGACCTGTACTCTCCACACTGTATATCAAAATCCGGAGGCGTTTTTATTTTTCCCCCTTTGGGAAATTCATTTGGGTTTCATTCATTCCATGCGAACCTTGCTTCGTTCTAAGAAGAAGAAGGAATGTAGTGTCTGAAAAATGGCCCTTGGGCAGGACAGCGGGGAGACCAATTCCATCCCTTCTGCCAGCCCGAGGAGTATTTCTCTTGCAGTTTATATGCAGTTGTTAAAAATCAGAATGATCTGCTCTGACATCCAGTGAAGTCACACTTGATTTACATCCCTGGGAAAATGCTTTTCCAACACGCTTTGAAGTAAATTTTTAAAAAAAATCTTTATTGAATTTGTTACAATATTGCTTCTGTTTTATGTTTTGGATTTTTGGCCATGAGGCATGTGGGATCTTAGCTCCCCGGCCAGGGATCGAACACGCACCCCCTGCATTGGAAGGCGAGGTATTAACCACTGGATCACCAGGGAAGTCCCCAAATAAAGTTTTAAGCTAACACTTTTGCTGGAGCCTGTGTGTGTGTGTGTGTG
>NW_021703778.1:1313045-1333942 GCF_005190385.1 Monodon monoceros
GTGTGTGTGTGAGAATGTGTGTGTGGTGTGTGTGTGTGTGGTGTGTGTGAATGTGTGGTGTGTGTGGTGTGTGTGGTGTGTGTGGTGTGTGTGTGTGTGTGTGTGTGTGTGTGTGTGTGAAGGGAAGCTGCCTTTAAACACACTGAAATATCTGTCACAGTTTGAGGCAATTTGTGTAGAGACACAGCGTGATGCCAGTTGCCTATCACAGAGCAAACCATTGTCATTACGTCAGAATGAAGACCCGTGCAGTGCGTCATCTCTGGCTCTTTGGTCTGATTGCTCTTCTCTTTAGGACCTTTGCATTCTGTTCCATTTTGGTGGGTCAGTCAATTAAGTGCTTGCAAGACCGCTCCCACCACAGGGTGACATGGGACCAGTCAGGCCAGACGGAAACCTTTTTCAGATGGTCTCTGCAAGGGAGATAAAACTCCAGGGCTGCTGGGGGCCAGCTTTCGGACCATGTGGGTAGAATCTGCCTGAGAATGACATCAACACAGAAGGAAGCAGCACCAGGAGATACATAGGTGGATGGAGGGAAGGAAGGATGGACGGATGGATAGACAGATAAATACCGAGTGCCACACCTGCTTTCCAGGTGTCAAGTGTTTGTCCAGGATTCAGTGACTGAACCAAAGAATCTAAATGAGGGAGGCCTATCCTGTAAGGAATTCTGCCCCACAAGATGCGTCCATACTGGATGGAGAAAAAACTGACCACAGCAGACTTCTCTTGGGCCAGGAAAATCAGGTGACTTAGGCCTAGAGCTCAGGGCGTACTGAGCAGCACGGAGTGAGCCCTGTCTCAGTAGTCCTTGAAGCCTGAGGTGCACCTCAGGCTTGGAGGTGCTATAATTCTCATGCCTATGTTGCTGCTGAGATTTCTTTCAGGTTGGCTCAGTTCCCAGCGTGTTCATTCTTAAAGTCAGGTCCCACCACGAAAGACGATCTGTGTGTCTTATCCTTGTGACATCAAAGAGTCTAATTCAGATGACCTTTTTCTTTTTTTTAATGTATTATAAGCTCAGTGATAGTTTGGAGATGTTGCAAAGTATGGATTTGGGAGAGGGAGACCAGAGATGAACAGCTAGGTACATACGACAATAGGGAGTTATTTGACTGTGGATGGTATTGATGGAACGCTAGTGAACACTTCTGCCACCTGCAAGAAGGAAGGACAGCTGAGGTTTTGCGTGAGGGCTAGGGTCAATTTGAAAGAGCGCTGGAAGGAGACCTCAGAGGACCCAAGCTTTCCCAGTAATGAGCTGTGTGACCTCCTGCTTGGCTCAGCGTCAGTTCCATTTTCAGTTTATGGAGCTGCTCTATGGACAAGGCGAGTCAGGCATGGCCCCTTCCCTCCTGAGCCCTGTGGGGTGGGGGAGTTGGGCCTTCAGAGATAAGCCTACAACTAAGTCTGCCTCAGGGAGAGCAGGACAGAGATGCACGCTCTGTTTGGGGTAAATTAAGTGCTGCTGGACGCCCACGAGGACTGGTGGGTCTGGAAGGCTTTCTCCAGATTCCTGTGAATTGGCAGCTTTTGCTTTTCTCTGCTTGAAGCAGGGGTTATTTCCATCTGCTTCCTGATACTGTTGAGCTAGAAGGCCCACCAGGCAGAGGTCCCGGGGCTGGAGGCTGTGAGCTGTGGTGAGTGTCCATTTGCATTCGGGCTAACAGAGCCCGTGAATGATGTACCACTGTACTGATGTACTGGGAGTTGTCACGGGGACAGGAGGGGCGGTGGGCAACGCTGATGCCCCTTTGAGCAGGAACTGGTCTCAGTCAGGGAAAGAACCCTCAGCGAGAGCACCTGAAGCCTCCTTCCACTTAATGCATTTAAAATGTGTTACAGTTTCTCTCGCCCTCTCCTCTTCCGGTTCCCTTACCTCCTTATCTAGTCTTCCCAGGACTTAAAAAGAGACAAACAAACCTCAAAGGTATAGGGTTTCCTCCCCTTTCCTCCCCATGCTGGCTGGGAGCACATTTCTCAACACTCGCTTCATACCAGTCTGTGTGTGTCTGCTTCCTCTCTCTCTCTCTCTCTCTGTCTCTCTCTCTCCCTCTCTGTCTCTGATTCCCTCTATTTTCTCTTTCTCTCCCCCATTAGTCTTTGATTCTCCTTCCATCCCTCCTTCCCTATAAGTCATAAGATCTGAAAACTCAGATTATTTGATCTCTGAAATTTGCAGACAGCAAACTAATTTGAGGCAAGAGAAATGAAATGTTTTCATGTCATTTCAATTTCTGTCTTCCACTGTATCTTCTCAGAAACACATTGGACAGAGTAAGAAAATGTTCGATTCTAAGTTTGTTTTGGTTTTCAACCACAGGCAGCATGTATAACTTTTTTTTTCCCTGAGGAATCCCTGACAGATGGCTTCATCCAAATTTCAGCGCATCCAAACACTTACCTTAAGCAAGAGTGTTAACATTTCTCCTTGAAATCACCGTTTCTCAAAGGAGGGACAGGATACTTCTTCAATGGACTAAACTGACGGGATAGATTCTTGTGGTTCTGCTTTTCTAGGTTATAACCTCGCGGTTTTGTTCGAGGATGAAAAAGAAAAAACAAAACAACAGTGGGACTGTAGTTCCTTTCCTCTCCAAAAGCTATTACGACTGCGTGTCTGTCCGTTAAGGCAGTCAGCTGGCTGGCTGGCTGGATTCATCCATCCATTCATCGGCTGTTTGAACAATGATTTATTTAGCGACTATGAAAGGCAGGCTCTGCGATAAAGAGAGGTCCCCGATCACATGGGGTGTCTCCTAGTAGGTGAGACAAATAATCTAATAAAAAAATGAATGGGGGCTTCCCTGGTGGTGCCGTGGTTGAGAGTCTGCCTGCCGATGCAGGGGACACGGGTTCGTGCCCCGGTCCGGGAAGATCCCACATGCCGCGGAGCGGCTGCGCCCGTGAGCCAGGGCCGCTGAGCCTGCGCGTCCCCCCTCTTATGAGGAGGTGACCCAAGCTAACAGTCACCCTCAACCCAGACCCCGAAAGGCCAATTTCTGTTTCACCACACGTGGCCAGAAAGTCAGTTTCTGCTCAGGGATCCTTATCTCTCTGTCTTTTGGTTTCTTCCCCAGCCCCAGTAGCATCACAGTTCATACCTTGAGGAAGAGACTGCAGCCGGTGCATCTGTCCACTGGGCCAAGTTTCCCACCAAGGTCAGGTGGACGTGATTTTCAAGATCACGGAATGGAAAGAACCCCACATGATCTGTCTTGTTGACATCTTGGAGAATTTTTTACATTTCTGTGTCTTTAATTGGCCTGAAAATATGTTGAGTGAAAAAGGCTTTTTGGTAGTGTTTTAACCAAGGTCAGAGAACCACATGTGGCTCTGAGAAGTTTATTTTGCATCTCAAGCTGGCCAATGATTAGCCTGTCCCGAACGACTTCATCTAAGAGGCACTTAAGTAATGGAGAGTGAATAAAAAATAAAAGCAAATTACAGAGCATGGAGATAAGGGGAAAGCTGGAAAAAAAAGTAGCATTTCACCCTTCAAATTTGGTGGAGATTGTGATCAAGCTATAGATTCTGTCTGCCTGACAGACGGCTTTGAGTTCATTTTATTACTTAACTAGGTCAGTACGCTGGAGTCCTCAGTGATCAGGTGGATAGGACCAGATCAGAAAAAACTAGCCTTAAGGGCAAAATAATTTATTAGAGAGTTTCACACTGGTAGAAGTTTCAGTCAAACAGGAAGCTCTGATTCTCAATTTGTAGGCACCTGATCATATGTAAAGCCCAAACTGACTGTTTTCAGGAGATGTTTGACATGTTTTAAAATATGCCTCTCAGTAACTGATAGATCCAGTAAAAACATCATCAAGGACATAGGTGATCTGAACAGCACAATATTGTGTTTACCTACCGAGACATAAACATACACACATATGTATATATGCACGTATGTGTTCATACATGTGTATGTATCAACTGCACCTGGCTACTGGAAATTACACATTCCTTTTAAGCACACATGGACTTATTTAAAAATTTATTTCTTAATAGTCATAAACCAAGCTTACAAATTTCAAAGTCCCTAGCCACAATACAAATGAACTAGAAATTAACAACAAAAAGGTAAACTTAAAGGAAACCTCATATACTTGGAAATTTACAACAAAAAAGGACCTATGGCTCAAAGAAGATATCATTATTGAAATTGAAAGTAGTTAAGGTTGAATGATAATGAGCACAGGATTACTAGCTATAAAAACTTGGCAAGCATGGCTAAAGTATATTTTAGAGTGACATTTGTAGCTTTAAATGCTTATGTTAGAAAAGACGAAAGGCTGACAAGAAATTAGCTATGTGTCCATTTTAGGAAGGCAGAAAAAAAGAAATAACTGTATAGGTCCAAAAATCGTAGAAAAATGAAAAGAAATAAGAGTTGAAATAAATTAAATAAAAAAGAAACCCACAAAATTATCAAGGCCAAATTTGCTTAAAATGACAAACTTCTGACAGGTCAAGAAAAAAAGAGAGGTCACAGACAGTATCAGGATGAATTAAGGTCGTAAGTACTGATGGAGCAGAGATTAAAATTTAAGGAATATGATGATCAAGTTGATGTCAAATACTTGAAAACGTCTGTGAAGTTGAAAAATTCCTAGAAAAGTGTAAATTATTAAAGCCGACTTAAGAAGTAATAAACACCTGAAGGATCCCATAATTTTGAAAGAATTTGAGTCAGTAGTTAAAAATCTTTCCACAAAATAAGTACCAGTTCCAGATGTTTTATCGGTTGTTTATACTCTATTTTCAAGGAACAGATAGTTCCAGCCTTAGACAAACTCTTTTCAAAGAGTAGAAAAAGAGAGAACACTTCTCACCCACAAGACTAATACAACCTTGATTCCAAAAGTAGGAGGAAAATCATGGACCAATGTGGCCGTGAATCTAGAGGCAAGAATCCTAAATAAACTATTCGATAACTGGGGCCAGCAATGATCAAATAGCATTTATTTCTGGAATGATTGACTTTCTATCGTAAAATGTATTATGTAAATCATCATATTTATAGTTTAAAGGAGGAAAATCTCGTGATCACAATAGATTCAGATAAACATTTCACGAAATTCATCAACCATGCATGATAAAACCTTAGCAAGCTAAGTTTAGGATGGAACTTCCTTTATCTACAGCAAATGACTTTTTCGTGGAAAATTATGGAAAGCAATGCCTTTAACATTAGGGATGAAACAAGGGCTGTGGCTGCTCTTACCATCAACGTTGCTGTGGAGTATAAGCGAGCTCAGTCAAATAAGCAAAGTGCAAGCGTCAAAAAGGAAAAAACAAAGTACCACTATTTGCAGATATGATTTTTTCCATATAGAAAAAGCAAAAAAATCTACAAATTATGAGAAATCACACACACGCATGCACGCACGCACACACACGCACGCACACACACACACACACAGTTGTATCCAGTTGGGATCTCTACAGGAAACTGGTAGCATCCTCAACGTAGAGTCTGATGACTAGAAAGATGTAGTCCGGGTGAAGGGAGGCCAACAAAGACGGTCACCCCCAGGTAGGTAACACTGAGGACCCTCAGTCTGTGGGGTGAGAGTGGGGCGTGGATACCAGAACCTGGAGAGGGAGTTGCAGCTCTAGGCAACTTCTGAAAGTGGGAGGTGATTTTGTTTCAGGAGAAGAGCACAGCCCTGCGGCCTGGCTGCCTGAAGGAGAGGGGGCGGGGCCCAACACCCCATCTTACTCTCTTCCTGTCCTCTGCGCTCCTCGCCATTGCTTCCTATTTCCGACCCTCCTGGGAGCCTGGACGCAGGGACTCCTGGATGTGGAGTCTACGGAGTTCATCTCCTGGACGCAGGGCATGACGGGAACGGCGGAGGGCACACTCGGGGGCCAGGGGAGGATGCCCAGCACACATCTAACAATGCCATGCAGGTCCTTTATGTAGACACATACAATTGTATTCAACTATAATAAGGGAAACTAAACAAACGGAGAAAGAGCCATATTCATAGTAGAAAGACATCATAAAAATGTCAGTTCTCCACGATGTGATGAGAGATTGAAAACAATTTTAATAAAAATTCCAACAGGATATTTTTTTTGCAGGACTTGATTAGCGGATTCTAAATTTTAATGGAAGAGTAAATCGAATAAGCAAGACAGTCTTGAGAAGAACCAGGCAGAACATATACTCTACAAGATATCAAGTCTTCTTATAAGGTTTTAGCAATAAAGACATGGTCTATTAGCACAGTGAGACCAAAGGAATAGAATAGAGAGCCCAGAAAGAGGCCCATCAGACAAAAATCCCATAAATGGCAGAGTTCACAATTGCAGGTCAGTGTGGAAATGATGAGTCATTCAAAAAGTGGTGCTGTTATCGTGTATTAATGCATATGTGTGGAATCTGAAAAAATTGGTATAGACGATCTTATTTACAAAGCAGAAATAGAGACACAGACGTAGAGAACAAATGTGTGGATGTCGAGGGGGAAGCGGGGGGTGGGATGAATTAGGAGATTGGGATTGACATATATACACTATTGATACTCTGTATAAAATAGGTAACTAATGAGAACCTACTGTATAGCACAGGGAGCTCTACTCAATGCTCTGTGGCGACCTAAATGAGAAGGAAATCCAAAAAAGAGGGGATATATGTATATGCATAGCTGATTCACTTTGCTGTACAGTGTAGACTAACACAATATTGTAAAGCAACTAGACTCCAATAAAAACAATTTTAAAAAGTGGTGCTGTGGCTGGTTACGCATGTGCAGAAATCATAAAAGCTGTCTTGTAGTCCATATTCAAAGGACAATTCTGGAGCCAGGGGCAAGGTTGATTAAAAATCTAAAATGTGAAAGGCAAAATTTTCATATACTTAGAAGAGAATATAGAAGGATATCTTTATGACTCTGGGACTAGAGCAGGATTCCTGAACAAGTACAAAAGACACAAACCACAAAGGAAAAATGGATAAATTCAGCCACAATAAAATTAAGACCCTCTGTCCTTCAAAGGACATCAATGAGACAGTGAAAAAGCAAGCCATGATCTGGGATATCTCAACACATAACTGACAAAGGATTAGTATTCTGAAGGTATGTACAAACACTTACAAATTAATAAGGAAACGATAAACACTCCAATGAAAAAAGAGGCAAAAAATATGAATAGGTCAGACACAGAAGAAGTCTGGGTAACTAGTGGACACATGGAAAATGCTCAGCCTTGTTAGTTATTGGGACAATCGGCAATGTCCCACCCTCCAGACTGGCCCAAATTAAAAAGTCTCACCACAGCAAGCATTGGCAGGAGCACGGAACCAAAGGAACTTTCCCACACCGCTGCACCTATGCAAGCCGGTGAAGCCATGTTAGAAAACAACTTATGAGGAATTCGGTCAAGTGCGTGCATATCCTGGAGCGCAATCACTCGACCACTTCTGACTTTCAGAAACGACCATCTCATGTGGTTGGATCTAAGAGATCTCCTCAAGGAACTCCTCCACTTTTTAACCGGGAGACACGTATAGGATGATGCATAGCAACGTTGCCTGTGACAGCTCTGAAAAGAAAACGTCCTAAATCTCCACGTCCACCGATAGCATGAGGGATGAGCATATGGGGTGTGTTAAGTAATGGAAGACTTTAGATCCACAGAAATGATGAATCCGTACTCAACGCAGATCAGGTCAAACACACAGTGTAGGCAAAAGCCAAAACAGAACAAAACAAACAAAACACTGAAGTGTGGAAGAACTTATACACAATTCAAAACAGGCAAAACTCAGCAGTGTGTTATTCAGGGGTGCCCTCACATCTGGAAAACTTAGCAAGAAAATCAAGGAGTGTTTTATATAAAACTCAGGAGTTACCTCTTAGAAGGAAGGAAGGGAAGGTGGTGGCATTCCTAGGGCATCAGGATAATCAGTCGTATTTGTTTCTTAAGCTGGGTGATGGGTATGTGGGCATTTGATGCATTTATTTTTAAAATTATCGTTCTTTAAAGTGTACGTTATATGTATTCTTTTGTATATTGTATACATACAAAACAAAAAGTTAAAAAAATAGAGATTACAAGAAGAAAAAAAAATGCATCCAGTCCAATTTCCTTTTCATACTGTAGCTCTTGAAATGACTGTCCTTTCCATGTCTTGTTTTCTTCGTGTTATATCTCCTGGTATTTTATTATTCTTTACATGATTTGAAAAGCATTTATCTTTCCCAGTGCCTAGAACTGGTCTGTATCACAGTAGGCATTCAGTAAATATCTTTTATTGTTGAGTGCAGCAGCAAGCTAGCCAAATGAGAAAAGGTTCAATTTCTCTATTAACTAAAAACACTGCTATTTGAAACGATGTGAATTTTTATGTAGCAAATTGACAACATTTGAAAAAGTATCATTGGAAGAGTAAGAGAAATCACATATTGTTTGTGGGAATGCAAAATGTAAGCAGTGGCTAGTTCTATAATAAGTTTGCAAAGTCCTAAAAAATGTATTCTCTGATGTAGTAGGTCTACCTATTGGAACTTATGATCACAAAACCGTTAAGATGTGTGTACAAATTTCCATTTAGTACGGTACTTTTTGTAATTACATAAAAGGCATATACTTGACAATCATGGTTTGTTTAGATAAGCTATGGTCCATCTATAATTTAATGGATAGTATATCGCTATTAATATGGTGTAAAGTAGATGATGAAATAAAAAGTTCTTGATACATTATTTAGTACAAATGAGGTTAAAGTCCTATGTAGAATATAATTCCATGTTTTAAAAATATACATATTTATGTATAGATAAAGCATAGAAAGGATATATATAGTTCCTGGCCTTTAATTGGTGCTAAATAAATAAATGAGTAGTAAAGGAATAAAGGAACGAATGACATACACCAGAATCCTGACACTGGTTACCTCTGTGTGCTAAGAGTAAGGGTGACAGCAATGTTCAAAATTCTATACCGTGTTTATGTATTCTTGTTGCAATAAGAAAAGTTGCAAATCATCAGAATTAAAATGAAAGACTAGTATCTCTGCATCACCATCTTGTTTTGTATCACAACCAGCACAGCATTATCACAAATGGGCTTATTAAATACCTTTGAAGTTGAGGTTCACTTTCAGATCTGCTTCTTTTCTAATCTTAAATGCCTGTTTATTCAATATCCTACAGGTTTGAAGCCTTGAAAAGAAATGGTTATGTGTTCATACCCAGGTTCCAAAAGTGCCCACTCTAAGGTTACTATTTGGCCAAAATTTAACCAGCTGGTCCCACAATGTGCTCCCTTTGTGGGAGTTCCAGCCCATGTCAGCAGAGAGGCAGTTACAGACCAAAGATCCAGCTCTGGATTTCCACCCAGAGGCTTGAAAACGGCCCCTAAGACTGGGAATTTCAACACAGGACCTCCCCGCCCCCCCCCAACGCTATTGGTCTCACCTACCAATTGGGTGCCACCGAATATTGCTTAGAAGACTTTGTTTCAAGGTCTACTAAACTTTCTTAAATTCCCTAACCTGGATACCCATACAACAACCTGGGTAGATCTTTCCAGATCTGATTTCTATTAATGTGGCTATCGTTGTTTTCAAATACATTCATGGCAAGACTTGAGAAATGTTTGATTCTTGTTGAGCATCATGTTATCAGAAACATTTCTGTGCTGTTGGACGTACAGGTTCAGAAACTTTAACCAATCATTCTGGATCGCAGGGTCTGTCCTTTTCAACAATGTCCTGTGCACACCCTTGGGTGCTGCCTTCTTTCTGGAATTTTTGAGGGTTTGATGCAGGACCAAGTGTTTCCACACCACCCACAAGCTTCATGCTCATTAGTTCCACTATAATTGGTGTCTTCCAGCAATTTACTTGGGAAGAGAAGGAAAAGACAGCGGCTCTGCCATACTCAAGATTACAGGTTGTCCTGAGCGATAGGAATTCACAGACCCGGAAGGGCGCTATTGTTGTGTGGTTTGCTAACTTAGGCTGAAGGTTGGAGAGCTATCAAACCTTCCATCTTGAGAGGGTTGCACTTGTACTAAAATATCTCAGAAAACATGACTTTTATGATGCTTTTAGTATATCCTTTCTGGGTCTTAGAAAGAATCCCTAACCTAAAAGCCAAACTCTACTAAATGCTTGGAATCCAGGGATAAATTTAAATTGCTGCCTCACAAACCCCTTTCGGAAGAATCTATGAATTTTCAGTTATTTGCATAGGCATGGAATTATTTTGGACGCTAAGGAAAAAGTAGTGCCACTGACAGCCTGGGTAAACACTAGCTGAAAACCACATTTGTCTTAAAGGAAATACGAAAACCATTAGCCCCAAATGGCACCCACCAGGGGCTGTGTGCACTGCAATAACTCGCTTTGGTGAGGACTGGAAGATATGCTTGGAGTCTCTCAGGGTCCTGGAGATCCGTGATAATAATTTCCAGGATGAAAACTGCATGGGTGTGGAGAGAGGAGAACTTTCCAGTGGGTTTTATTTAAATAAGCTAACATTTAACAGATTATCTGAGCCTGGTAAAACATGTCGAAATACAGTTCCTACGGCGTGGTCTCAGATCTTTGCAGCTGTTTGGGGAATATAATTAAAGCCAGTTCATCAGACTACTGGGTGGGGCCTGCTGAGGACTCTGGATGGGGAAGGCTGGCAACGTGGAAATCCACAGGCAATTAACATTAGACACCCGAAGAAGGTGCTGAGGAATTAACAAATGCGCTCCTCTGCTCACAGGAGTCCCGCTCCGCAAGCAGTGATGCATTGGGCGGTCCGTTTTCCTTTTCTAAATCCGGAGCTGTGTTTTGCTTCTCCTGGCTGCCAATGGCGCATCTGAAAGGTAGGAGTCCAGGTTTTGCCTGCAGGCAGTTATTTGCAATCGCATCTGGCTTGGCTTTGCCATGTCGTTAACCCCCCTTTTCCCCGCTACAGTTGTTTTCTTTTTATTAAATTTCCCGTCTGGATCCATGCGTCTGCATTTCCAATGTCAACAACCACTTTTTATCACAGATAATAACTTCCTTTTACAGAAAGGGCTGTATCATCCTACATGCATTTCAAATTACGTTTTATGGACAAACAGTGAAATGCAGTATCTGGCAGTACGCATAATTGAGTGTATTTATAGTCATCTAAATCTCAATTTTGCGAGAGCCAAGAACCGAGTTGGTTGCAGTTTTCTTAATAATCTATTTCTTCAGAGTGTTGTTGCTTCTCACCAGAACTTAATTAAGTTCACATTGGGATGTTTATGAAGGAAATTATGCGGTATGCCCAAACACGCCATACCAACAATTATCAAAACACTAGCAATTCCTTAACACTCCAGAGTTTTCACAACCACGATCATGACATGTTCCCAAATCGGTTGTTTGCTAATAGACGGGCTAGAATAAAATTATGAAAAAATGGCCAAGGAATGGGAAGGAAACCCGACTTTTGCAGTCGTCAGGGACAGGACTACGCAAGCGCCATGGTGTCTGTCATTTTGCCTGATTTATTATTGTCTCATGGTGTAGACACACGCTGGCGGGGTGCCAAGTTCAGGTTCTGGGTTCTGCCGCTGACCTGCTATGGGTTATGCAAATGTGTCTGGTCTTTGTGGATCACTTGAAGAGAAACAGAGGACGGTTAGGAAGCTATTGGCCAAAATGAGGTTAAAATGAATTTCTTGTTCCTTTTGCTAAAGGTGTTGAGTGTTTATTTACTATGTACTACATTTAGTCTAGTGACTAATCCTTCATAGCCCCGTAATGCTGCCTGTAGCCCACAATGAAAACTGAGTGAATGACAGAGAATTGGATTCAAAACTCGAGTGATGAGTTTCTGATGTTTCCAGTTTTGAGACGTAGCCTGACGGGATGATGATGCTCGTGCAGGAAAAACGTACACAAGGATGGAAACAGAGTTGGCAGAATGGATTGCATATCTTAATCTCAGACATATAATAATGTTTCAGGTGCAGACTTCTGTTTTCCTTGCTTTCTTGATGGTGTGCACTTCATGGACGGAACGTCTGGACACATGACACTGGACGGATGCAGCCTCCAGCAACAGCTGTGTTAAAGAGGAAATGTAGCTTGGAAGGATTGCACTGTGGAAACAAGAATTTAAATGTCAATGGCTATTACGTTAGTTCTCAAACCTGTTTGAGTGGGATTAGTGTTTAATTTTAAAGCCCAATGATACATTTTTACTTGCCCATCCTCAATCCTGGTGCAACTCAGAATGTAATGGCTGGAGTCTTGATTTCTTTTGTTGATTGTTCTGGGTACATTTTAAGGGTGCAGTCTGGTGGCTACTGACAAGACAGTTGTTCTGTGTATATTTTATGTCCATGCTCTTAAAGAAATGAAGCCTTAGAACAGTGACAGAATTTGGATGGGTGTTTCTTTCTTCTGTTCTATGGAACATGTAAGGCACATTCTTATCTCTGTTTAAGTTCTACCAAATTCTAGAAAATAACCTAGTTAAACAGCCTTTCTTTTTTTTTTTTTAATTGGGGTATAGTTGCTTTACAATGTTGTGTTAGTTTCTGCTGTACAGTGAAGTGAATCAGCTCTATGTATACATATATCCCCTCCCTTTTGGACCTCTCTCCCACCCCCATCCCACCCATCTAGGTCACCACAGAGCACCAAGCTGAGCTCCCTGTGCTATACAGCAGGTTCCCACTAGCTATCTGTTTTACACATGGTAGTGTATATATGTCAATCCCAATCTCCCAATTCATCCCACCCCCATTTCCCCACCCCCCCCACCGTGTCCACACGTCCGTTCTCTATGTCTGTGTCTCTATTCCTGCCCTGCAAATAGTTTCATCTGTACCATTTTTCTAGATTCCACATATATGCGTTAATATACGATATTTGTTTTTCTCTTTCTGACTTACTTCACTCTATATGACAGAATCTAGGTCCATCCACGTCTCTACAAATGACCCAGTTTTGTTCTTTTTTATGGCTGAGTAATATTCCATTGTATATATGTACCACATCTGCTTTATCCATTCATCTGTTGATGGACATTTAGGTTGCTTCCATGTCCTGGCTATTGTAAATAGTGCTGCAATCAACAGTGGGGTGCATGTGTCTTTTTTTAATCTGGCACAAAAACAGAAATATAAATCAATAGAAAAAGATAGAAAGCCCAGAGATAAACCCACTCACCTATGGTCACCTAAACTATGACAACGGAGGCAAGAATATACAATGGAGAAAATACAGCCTCTTCAATGAGTGGTGCTGGGTAAACTGGACAGCTACACGTAGAAGAATGAAATTCGAACATTGCCTAACATAATACACAAAAATAAACTCAAAATGGATTAAAGACCTAAATGTAAGACCAGACACTATAAAACTCTTAGAGGAAAACATGGGAAGAATACTCTTTGACATACATCACAGCAAGATCATTTTTGACCCACCTCCTAGAGTAATGAAAATAAAGACAAAAATATACAAATGGGACCTAATTAAACTTAAAAGCTTTTGCACAGCAAAGAAAACTCTAAACGAGACAAAAAGACAACTCTCAGAATGGGAGAAAATATTTGTAAGCGAAGCAACTGACAAGGGATTAATCTCCAAAATATAGAGACAGCTCATGCAGCTCAATATCAAAAAAAAAACAACCCAATCAAAAAATGGGTGGAAGACCTAAATCGACATTTCTCCAAAGAAAACATACAGATGGCCAAGAGGCACATGAAAAGATGCTCAACATCACTAATTGCTAGAGAAATGCAGATCAAAACTGTAATGAGGTATCACCTCACACTGATCAGCATGGCCATCATCAAAAAGTCTGCAAACAATAAATCCTGGAGAGGGTGTGAAGAAAAGGGGACCCTCTTGCACTGTTGGTGGGAATGTAAACTGATACAGCCACTATGGAGAACAGTGTAGAGGTTCCTTAAAAAACTAAAAATAGAGCCACCATACGACCCAGCAATCCCACTCCCGGGCATATACCCTGAGTAAACAGCCTGTCTTGAACACTCATTCTACACAAAGTTGGGTGTTGTAAAGGAGATGCAAAAGAAAAAAGGAGGCAGCCCACACCCCCCCGCCTTCACGTTATTCACCACCTAGTGGGAAAAGGCAGACTAGGCATATATGAAATACATAAGAAACACTTCCTATCTACTAAACCACATATGTGAATGTTGGGTGCTGGGTTGGAAAGTCTAAGTCAATCAAGTGGATCACGATAGGAATTTGGTAGAAGCAAAGCACATAGTTGAGGATCAAAATAAAAATGCTACAAGGATGATAATGAATGTAGCCTTGGAATACATCAATCACTGAACCAAAGGTTCATTCTGATGATTGGGATTTTACTGATTGAACTGAATCTCCCATTAGAAGCTCCAAGTTCAGTGGTGAAAGTGACAGGTGGCAGGTTGCTGCAGTGACAGTGACTCTCATGCTGGGTGGCTCCGTCTGAGCTTGGAACTTCTTTTCCCAGGACTGGGAATCATGGGGAGATTGAGTCTCTAGTCTTGGGGTGGATTTTGGGGGTGGAATAAGAATTTCCAAAGAAGAAGCTGGAATGTTGAACTACCAGCCTTAGGCTCACGTTGGTCTCCAGCTTGGAAGCCAATAGTCTTAGAAAGACAAAGTGAGGGAGAAAAGTCCCAGGGGTTGGTGGCCTGAAGCCCAGGAATAGGAGGTATGGGTCTCGCTCCCTGTGGATCCCAATGGTTATTTGTCTTAGTGGCACAGGACAATTTTCATAACTTACAAATTAAGGTTTATGTTAATGTGATTAAATATGATTTTTCATACTCCTTGTAATGAGTAAGGAATCCAAACTGTGTCAGGATCAACTCAAATGGACACTGTATGTTATTAATGTAACATCTTCTGCCCTCAGAGAAATGAGAATGTATGTGGAGACGTAAAACACATCAGAGTGAAAATTAATTCTGAGGTTTCAGGGTAACTGAGCAGCTAAGTACTAAGTGAAATCAGGTGCACGGGTGGTGACACGAGATGAGATTTAGCACCACGTGCCTCTGTCCTCTGTCACTTACCTTGTGTCACACCTTTAGCAGCTACTCACCCCTCCCAGCTCCAGCCTCTTCATCTGCCCACCTCCCAGGCCTGTTGCAAGGATCAAAGGAGATGATTTATTCCATTTTGATAAAGAGTTTTGTTGAAACTCAGGTGCATGGTTAGAGTGAAGCACTCTTGAGCCAAAGCTTTGCAGGAGAGGCAGACACTTGAAATAAAGGATTTTAGCCCCAGGTTAAGAGCTGAGAGAGGAAATGATGGACTCTGTCTGGAGGAGACCGTGTGTATGAAGACACTTTACAGAACCAGGTAGGAAATACTATGAATGCGGGGAGCTGCCAACGTGTGCTGGTTCCATCAGATTATTTTACAGTAATAGAATGATTCTTAACATCAGCAAGAAGATGGGAAATTCCCAGCTGGGGTAATGCCTATTTTCTGATAGGTGTTTATGAGGAATCCATGGACACATGTCATGGGGGGTAACCCCACTCTCTGGTTATTTTAGATCAGAATCTGACCCTAGCTACTTTTAACTTACGACTAGCCTGAAGAAAGTTTTGGGGAAATCTATCCTTTTCAATTAAATGTGGCACAGCATTTGAGTTCCTTGCAGTGTGCCTTTAGTTGAGCCTAGTGCTAAAATGAAGAAATTAAGAATATAAAGGTTGTGTTTTGAATTAGAAGATCTGAAGCAGGACCTGGGTCGTAGGTACACACACGCACGCATACACACACATAGAGCTCTTGTCAAGTTATCAACCCATTAATGGAATAGTGCCTCATGATACTACGTGGGTCCCTTGGTCAATCATTCAACAAGATTTATCAGTTTAGAAGATAGGCGATCAGCTATGGGCTTGTTGATTGTCTTTGCTTTCACGGTGGTACCGTGGACTCACTGAGAGCGTTCCCTACGGTGGATTCGAGGTTGAGTGTTACGGGGTGTCTAGCCTTATGTTCCAGAGGCCACGTTAGAATATGGGGTGAAGGCTCTTCTGGGGGCAGCATGAGGAGTGGGACAAGGGTCTCTCACCCGGTGAGGGGACCATGGGGTACCCGTTGCTGATGTCTGAGGAGAAGTGAAGACACTCTTGCTGAGGGAGGGGCACTAAGAGTAAAGCGCTGATTGGGAATTCGATGCTCTTCCCGAGCTCCCCTGCTGGGCCGCGATGTGGGTGAAATCTACTCCCCACATTAATGGAAAAGCGCCAGGGGAGGGAGGCCGAGCCTGGGGAGCAGAGGAAAGAACGGGCCTGGAGATTGCACAGTTTCCTCTGATCTCCCGACGGCCCTGGACTCGTCAGCCTCGTTTAATTAGCGAGGAGAAAGGGAGCCACTCTGCCAAAATAAACAGTGCTGGGCACACACGCGCTTCCTGATAAGAGCGCCCTTATCTGCGAGCATAGCTTCTAGAGTAACTTGGAGTCACTGACGGCTCACTGCTGGCACTTGGGGCCTTTGGGAGCCACGTCCACTAAATCTGGGGCTGCCCCGTCACAGTCTGCAAGGCCGCGTCCCTGCCAGCATCTTTCTTGGTGCAAGTTCTGTTCTGTTTCTCTTCCCAAATGAAGGGATAGGGAGCTGGTCTCCTGCATCCTAGAATCAAAGTTTCTCAAATATACCTGGGCTTAGATGGAGTTGGACTGCCCTTTGTGTTTTTGGAACGCTGTAACCACGGCCCTGCTCTGTATAATGACTTTCCCAGTCTCCCAGATGGGGAGTTTTGACTTGAGGTTAAGAAAAGCCGAGTGAAGGAGGCTCACAATTAGTGTTGGTAAGAGTGAGAGTTCAACCTTTACTTGCCTGTTTAATTCAAATTCCACACAAGACTCTCCGAGCCCTTTCTCTGGGCTATGCACCCCACCACGTGCTGTGGGCATCAAGGAGGGTACCTGGGCCCCTGGAGAGCTCTGTCTTGAGGTGGGAGAGGCAGGAGAGACCATAGGTCCTGGCCAATGTTCCCTCCCTTCAAATATCAATATTAAAAAAAAATTCACCATAATGTGCATGATGCATTCATGTGAGGTGTATTCCTAAAGATGAATGGATTTGAGAAATACCATCTTCTGATAGATTTTTAATACACTAAAAAAAAGATTTTAATACATATCTGTCAAGAGATGATTTTTGTTCCATAAAGTGAGTTTTAAAGTGATACTTACCAATTCATTCAAAAGTTGGAAAGAGTCAATTCCTCTGGCATCCTCTGGGCCCCGGGCAGAGTTCTTTGGGTTAAAATAAGAGTTAGTTACTGGCTTTACTTTGTGTGTGCGTGTTTTTTTTGCTTTAATGATTAAATAATCATTCATCCCTTGGAAGCTCCACATTGGTTGACTGTGTAGGGAAGTGTTTATCTTTTGTTGTTTCCAGGTGGTACTTCCTTCTGCCTTTGTGTGCTATCTGAGCAGTAAAAATAAGACATCACTGTTAGAATCAGATATGAACCCCGTGGCTTGCTTGTTTATATACCTACTGTACCTTTGCTTTGTTTGAATTTCTGAAGTGAGTCAGAGCAAATACATGTACAATCTGGAGATGGTTGTAGATAAACTAAAACATCTTTGGTCACAGTTGCTGATAATATATTCCTTCAGACGAAAGCCTTAAAGAAAACTAGCTACTGATATTAATGGAAGGGATTTCTGAAAAGCTTGAGAGGAATGATTGGACTTTTGTTCTACTTCCATTTACTGCTTATCCTGTAACCCGTTGCAGGGGGTGGTCCTTGCCCTGACCCAACTTAAGTGCCCGGTGGGGTCGTTTGCTATGAATAGACACCATTGTATGAAAACAGTGACTGTGCTTTGTGTTTTAACACCCAAAAGCATTTGCTTCATTAATCCATTATGTGTTGGCATGCTGCATCATGAAGTAGAAATATCTGATTTCAAATGAATTCTATTCTCTGTATGTATATGAATTATTAGAGTTATAGAGAGCTTATTACTATTGGGAATGATATTAGACAAAACTTAAAAAAAATCACACTAGTATTTTTTCCTACTTAAAATAAACACTTTAGGCTTGATAACACATTTCCAGAATGGATGTCTCTTGTATTTCCAGAATGGATTGTTCATATTTTAGGGACAGAATTTTTTTTCTTTTTCTAAATTTTATTGAAGTATATCAATAAAATGTTGTGTTAATTTCTGCTGTTCAGCGAAGGGATTCAGTTATATATATATGTATATATACATTCTTTTTTGTATTCTTTTCCATTATGGTTTATATCAGGATATTGAATATAGTTCCCTGTGCTATGCAGTAGGACCTTATTGTTTATCCATCCTATACATAATAGTTTGCAGCTGCTAATTCCAAACTCTCAATTTAGGGAGAGATTTGATCTACATTAAAAGAAAGGCCAACCACCAACTCTTCTAGAAATCATATAAACAGATTGCTGTTAGTGGTTGGCTTCAGCTATTTTTTTTATTTTTAAAAAAATTTTTAAAATTTTAAAATTGAAGTAGAGTTGTACAGTATAGTGATTCACAATTTTTAAAGATTATACTCAATTTTTGGTTATTATGAACTATGTGCTACATTCCCTGTGTTGTACAATATATCCTTGTAGCTTATTTTACGCATAATGGTTTGTACCTCTTAATCCCCTACCCCCATATTGCCCCTCCCCCCCACCTGGTAACACTACTTTGTTCTCTATCTCTATGAGTCTGCTTCTCTTTTGTTGTATTCACTGGTTTGTTGTATTTTTTAGGTTCCACATACAGGCGATATCATACAGTATTGGTCTTTCTGTGCCGGACTTATTTCACTTAGCATAATGCCCTCCAAGTCTATCCATGTTGCTACAAATGGCAAAATTTCATTCTTATTTATGGCTGAGTAGTATTCCATGGTGTGTGTGTGTATATATATATATATATATACCACATCTTCTTTATCCATTCCTCTGTCGATGGACATTTGCGTGGCTTCCATACCTTGGCAATTATAAATAGTGCTGCTGTGAACGCTGAGGTGCACATATCTTTTTGATTTAGTATTTTTGTTTTTTTCGGATATATACACAGGCGTGGAATTGCTGGGACATATGGTAGTTCTCTTTTTCCTGTGGAATTGGGTGGCTCTTTATGTGAGGAAGGAGGTCAAGTTGACTGAGTGAGCATGATTGAATGGGGTGGGAGGGTGGAGGCTTGGAAGGATTATTAGCCGTGTATGAAAATGCTAGAAGAGACCAGAGCTGTGTTAGAGAGGGTGCCAAGAGCCAGGAGATGCTGTTGCTGAAAAAGGCGGGGAAGCATGAGGAGCGGGGGTGATGCACGGTGACATGATTTAAGGTTGAAGGAAAGGAGAAAGATCTGGAAGTAGGAAGAGGTTTGACAAGGACCCCTCCATCACCTCCAGGTCTGGTGTGTGATAACTTCGAATGAAAAGCAGCCACCATGTGAGGGGGAGACAGAGCAGCGTCCTCAGGGAAGTGTCAGTCTTTGTCAGAACAAGAAGGAGAAAGGAGTATTTGGGGATTAGATTGGGGATATAGGGAACTTTGCTGTGAATGGTCCACGAATTCCAGGAGGCGCAGTGGAAGGGTTTCAGGAGTTGGGAATAGATGGGAGAGCCTTGTGGTCATTGGAATGTGGGGAGGAGGGTGGGGTGACCTGGGAGACAGAAAGAAAGGGCAGGGGTACAAAGCATTTAGCCTGGGGGCTGCAACGTCATGAGCTCTCAATAAATGTTCGCTTTTAATCGTTTTGTCAGGGATCGATGAATTATTGGGAAAAAGGATGTATCAGAAAAGGATCAATAGCAATACTTCTAACTTAACAATCCAGACATTCAATCAGTGTTATCAAAAACTGTGTTAGATCAAAGGATTAGATAAAACTACCTTCTGATCTAATTGGAGAGAGCTCCTAAAAGAGCCGGGAGCTATAAATCTCAGGCAATATTGGTCTTTCCAATAATGCTTATATACTGACTTGCAAAAACAACGTTAGAACATTTAAAATACTCATTTCCCATCAGAGTAAAGGAAAATGGTTTTATTTTTGCATTTCCCCTTGAGTTAATGTAATTTATTTTTTTTATAAACTCATAACTTTACAAGGTTTTTGAGGAATGTCAAACAGACATGACACAGTTATAATTCTTGGCTTCTAACAGCATCTTCCTTTTGTATGGTCAACTACGTCTTACTGTAGTTAATGTTGTGAGGGGTAGAATATCTCTCCAGAAATCTTTTCATATCCTAGAATCAGTGCCTCTGGGCTTAGAATCTGATCTGGCATATTTTACTACTTGAGTAAACATTTAACCTCAAAATAAATGGGTGAAATCTTTTAGATTTAAAAAATGAATTGAAAGATATTCTGGAGGGGATTAAGCCTGTCTCTATTCAGTAAAATTTCTGACATTTTCAAATCCCTCTGACACTGAGGTATCCTCTTTCCCCGGGTATGATTTCAGATTGCACAGCTAGTGTTTCACAGAAGAAGACGCCTCTCAGGTACACAGCTCAGAGATGCAAAGGGTACTGTCCTAGGTACAGGAATAGCGTCTCTCTCTGGAGGGGCACCTGACACTTCATCTCACCTGAATTCTCTGCAGCAGGGGTCTCCAACCCCCGGGCCGCAGACTGGTATCTGTTAAGAACCAGGCCGCACAGCAGGAGATGAGTGGCAGGAGAGTGAGAGAAGCTTCATCTGCCGCTCCCCACCGCTCCCCGTCGCTCCCCACCACTCCCCACTGCTCCCCATCACTCCTCATTACTCCCCACCGCTCCCCGTCGCTCCCCGTCGCTCCCCATCACTCCCCACTGCTCCCCACCACTCCCCATCGCTCCCCACCGCTCCCCATCCCTCCCCACCGCTCCCCACTGCTCCCCATCACTCCCCATCACTCCCCA
>NW_021703778.1:1334042-1386952 GCF_005190385.1 Monodon monoceros
GCTCCCCATCACTCCCCACCGCTCCCCACTGCTCCCCATCACTCCCCATCACTCCCCACCGCTCCCCACCGCTCCCCATCACTCCCCACCACTCCCCTCTGCTCCCCATCATTCCCCACCTCTCCCCATCACTCCCCACCACTCCCCACTGCTCCTCATCACTCCCCATCACTCCCCACCGCTCCCCACCACTCCCCACCACTCCTCTCTGCTCCCCACCGCTCCCCATCACTCCCCACCGCTCCCCACTTCTCCCCATCACTCCCCATCACTCCCCACCGCTCCCCACTGCTCCCCATCACTCCCCATCACTCCCCAACGCTCCCCATCACTCCCCATCACTCCCCGTCGCTCCCCATCACTCCCCATCACTCCCCACTTCTCCCCAATGCTCCCCATCACTCCCCACCACTCCCCACCACTCCCCATCACTCCCCATTGCTCCCCATCACTCCCCACCACTCCCCACCGCTCCCCATCGCTCCCCATCGCTCCGTATCACTCCCCATTGCTCCCCACCACTCCCCATTGCTCCCCATTGCTCCCCACCGCACCCTGTTACCGCCTGAATCATGCCCCCAACTCCCTCTTAGGATCTGCCTCGGCTTTTGAGCCAAGACCACACTTCCTGGACAGCATCCAGCCAGTGACTGAGCACAGTCTATCCAGTAGGTCATCTTTGCTCTAGGGTCCTCCGGGTTGGCCAAAACTTTGTCACCCCCCCCACCATGATCTGAGTCTCTCTCTTCTCCATCTTGTTTCCTACTCCCTTACCGTTTACAGGTGACAGATCTGAACCATGGTCTGAACCATGGGTCGTCTTCATCCCTCCTTGGATGTTCTTCACAAACGTCACCCACATCCGCAATCTCTTGTCCTTCTTACTCAACCTCACTGTCTGCTTTCCTGGGGACCCATCAACACAATGCTCTAGTCAGCTGGTTGTAGTCTTTTAGCCACAGATAAAGGCAGTGCAATGCAGTAAGTGGCTAGAAGAGGCATGCTTACACATGGAAATACTTATGCCCATTTAGAGCATTGATTCATAAAGTAGTACCAGATTTTCTTATTACAAGTTTTTTTCATTCAGGGACTTTTACAGTTAAAATATTCTGGAAGTTGAACAGGAAAACTAAATTGAAGATAAATCTAAGTTAATTACAGATGCAAAATTTTTGTTTGAAATGTAAGCACTACCCCACTTTCTTTACCCAGAGTTAGATTAGTGTTCTATGGATTGCACACACACTTTTCTTGCTCATTATGGAATTTGCTTTATATACTTTTGAAGTAGCTAAATTCAGAGGCAACAAAACTAAACTGGTCCCACATTTAGATTAAACACCTTCTGTGGCTGAGCTACTTCCTCTTGGATGACTGATTGTCACCCAAAATTAAAGATAGTAGTGGATAAACTCTTTGCTTTCCATTTCAACCCCCTCTTGCCTTACTGATTTCCTAGTACTATTTGTGACACCATGATCTTAAACATTCAGTGGGCTCAGACAATGGCATTAAAAGTGGCTGCCACTTTTTTTGTATATTCAGGGTCCTTGACAATATCTCCCAGAAGATGTCACATGGCTCCTTACGATGCTCCAGACAAGAGTGGTAGAGGACAGCCCTTCTTTCTCTTTCTTCACTCAGACACTTACTGGATGAAATCAGTTTTCCAAAATTACTTTTATACAAAGAATGTAATCTTTTTTCTCAGGTCCTTTTGTTGACTTCCCATCACCCATTTTCTTTTTCCTTTTAAACCCTCAAGCCATGATGTCTTAGTCTGTTCAGGCTGCTATAATAAAATTCCACAGACCGGGTGGCTTATAAACAATAGAAATTTATTTCTCACAGTCTGATGGCTGGAAGTCTGAGATCAGGGTGCCACCAGGGTGGGGAACTCTTCAGGGTCGCAGATTCCTTGTTGTGTCCTCACATGGTGGAGGGGTGAGGGAGCTCTCTGGGGCCTCTTTTACAAGGGCACTAATCCCATTCATGAGGGCTCCACCCTCATGACCCAATCATCTCCCAAAGGCCTCACCTCCAAAAACCATCACACTGGCCACTAAGATTTCAACATGTGAGACCTTATATTCCAGCCAAGACAACAGCTTCAACATCCCTTGCCTTGTTTCCTCTGATGCTGAAGATTACCAGCCTGCTTGCCAGCCCTCCTGGATTTACCAATATCTCTTTTAATCTTCAGATTCCTTCTTAAGACCCATTTCCTCCTAAAGGTCTATTCTAGCTGTCTCCAAATGATTTCCCCTTCTTTGGTCATTATCATAATGCTTCCTTATCCGTGAGCTTGTTTGGACAGGTGTAATGAGACCTGAACTTGGTGGAAGCACAATGCCTGTACTTGAGAGAAGCAACTGGAAAGTTCACCAATACCTGCTGTTTCATACAGTCAAACCACCCTGCCTTCCTCACCTTCCCACGTGTGTGTGAATAAAGGAGAATATGCTTGAAAATCACCACCTTTCATTGGTAGATTGAGGGAATAATTTGGCTTGTTTGTGAGTATTAGACAGTTATGTGCTGTCAAAACTAAGGGATTTACTTAAGTTAACAATTATACTGTAAGTAGTCAGAGTGCTGAGTCAAAGTCTGGCCAATACTTCCCTTGTGCTGAAGGGTTAGCTGCTGTTTGTCCTGTAGTTAGAACATACCTATGAGAATATATATAAGGAAACATAATTTATACCAAGCTGTTTGTATGTACCCACTTACTTATTGTCTCACTAACCCACACCTCTAGCATTCTTTTTTGCCTTTTTGTTCCTAGTTCCCGGTACTGTCTGGCATAGACTGAATATTTGCACCACCACACGAAAAAAGTTAGTGTTAAAATCTAATCCCCAAAGTGATGGTGTTTGGAGGTGGGGTCTTGGGGAGGTAATTAGATCATGAGGGCAAAGCCTTCAGGAATGGGATTAATGTCCTTATGAAAGAGGCCCCAGGGAGCTCCCTCCCCACTGCTGCCATGTGATGACACAGCAAGATCGGTCACCTGTGAATTGGGAAGTGGGCTCTCACCAGACTCTGAATCTGCCAGTGCCTTGATCTTGGCCTGCCCAGCCTGCAGGACTGTAAGAAATAGATTTATGTTGTTTATAAGCCACTCGGTCTATGATATTTTTGTTATAGCAGCCCAAACAGACTGAGACATTGTCAAAATTCAGTAAATGTTTCTAAATTATTTGGCTTTTGTTCTGTGTAACGTTCCCTCATTCTTCACACCAGAATTGTCTGAAAGTCAGCTGGAAGTTTCACAGTAATTTACTCACAGTTTTTACTCACAGCCATAACATCTGCATCTCGGGAAGAGAAGGAAAACGTTTTAAATGTCCTGTGAACTGCGACTGGATGGAAATGATCAGCCATTCAGAAGATGGTTAAGTGACGCTCTGTCTAAGGCTGCTTCGGGATGACTGCTTTCCTGGTTTGCTCTTCTTTCAATAGAGGCCACAGTCAGAGGGCTTTTGGCTCTGTGCCAAACCGTTCTCTTTGCACTTTGGCTATTGTTATAGTGGTTGCATCGGGGGAGGGTTAAAGTAGATTTGCATATTGTGACCTATTTCAGAGCAGGAGAGGAAATGTTTCAGTCTTCCGGGGAATCGTCTCTCTGTGAGCCACTTAAAACTCTAGCTAAGTGCCGGGGAGCATTCCGCAAAGGACCGTCCAGAGTATTAAGGGGATCTGTAGTTTGCATCCTTTAGGCTCCAGACCTCTTTTAACTCTCAATCCCCAAATCCTAATGAGACGAAACAGCCTTTTATTTTTACAAGTATATACAAGTTGTTCCAAAACTTTTAGATTTCATGGACCAGTAAATTTCCAATAAATATTTTGAACACTGGCTTATAACTTTTTTGTTTTTGGCCAGGTTAGAAAAGTTAAAAAAAATAAAAACCATCAAACCGATATCTTTTTTGTAGAAATATCGATCGTAGCAGATGTTATTTCCTCCTTCCTCGCCGGAAACTCCAGTTTAGCTTGGGTGTCTGCCCCCTGCCGTGTGAGTCATAGTTAAACCTTGACTAGTCTAAGGTTCCAAGTCCATGCCCTTGACAGTGATTGGCTTAAGGATGGGCACATGATCCTATTCGGGACAGTGATTGGCTTAAGGATGGGCACATGATCCCACTGTGGACCACGCTGGGCATGAAGGGTGCGGTTGGAGGGCATGCTGATCATTTACCATTTGCCTCTCTCCATCCAGAAGCATCCTTTGCTTTTTCTGCCTTTCTGGCCTCTAAGCACTGCCCCACGAAGCCTTCCTTGTCCGCTGGTCTCCCCTGGGGCTGGCTAACGGAGGCACTGCTGGGAACTAAGAGTATTTATGACGCTCCCGCCCCTGCCCCCTTCCTCCTGGGGTGACCCTGCCAGCAGCGTTCATCCTGGGCCCGTCACCTCTCTGTCGGTCTGTCCTCTTCACTCTTCTGCTCATGCTTTTTAAAAAATCCCTCTACCATATTCACTTCAGGTAAATTCTGTGGGCACGCTGCGTCTTCCTTGCCCAAACCCTGACTGATACGGGGCTCTCGGGAACGGTTCCTAAAAAGAGACACAGAGGAGGGCCCAGGCGTCTTGTACCGGAGATGACTGTGTCAACAGGTGACCTGGGGCCTTTGTGGCCGCTGTCCCGAGCAGCGAGGGGAGCCGGGCTGAGGGAAACCAGTGCGGCGTGGGTGGCAGAGGGGGCACCCAAAGGGCTGTGTCCTTGAGGATCTCGTGCCTTTGAATGAGCCAGCTCTGGAGATGCGTTCCGTGGGAAGCGTGCTATCAGGTTGAGAGGTTTCCTTGTTGTTTAGGCCGCTTTGAGTTGTGGTCTTGTGTTCCTCGAGGCTAAAAGTTTCCCAAGTTTGATAAAGCAGATGAGCAGGGCGCAATAACCGAATAAGGGGGTGGGTGTGGGGAAATCTCTTAAGTAGAACGAGCAGAGATACATTTAACATGATTTGAAGAATGAAAAGGAAAGAGGTGATGAACGGTGCTCATGCGGGCTCTGCTCCCTGCCTCCCCTGGTCCCTCTGTTGTGGCCTCTGCTGCCTGGACCTCCAGGCTGTGGCTCTCTGACCCACAACCTTGGGGTGGGGCTCCCCACTTCTTTCTTCCTATCTCTCTACCTGATTTTGCCCCCTCAGGATTCCCTAGAGTGGATCCTCCCACCATCCTTGAACTTCCATTGCCATCATTTTCATCTCGTTAAAGCCATTCTTTCAGAAAAATATCATAATTTTTAAAAACCAATCTTCTCCAATCTATTTAAAACAATTTTAATTTTAAAAGCTCTTGCCTATGGAGCTATTTGTCCTTAGCTGTGAATGCTGTCACAGCTGATGTAATGGGTTCAATTCCCCCTTATTCCAGGCCTCCATATTTTGGTCACGCCTTGCTTCTTTTCACTTCTTTGACATTTTGTCTTCTCAATTCTGATTCCCTCCAGCCTTTTTCTACCAACTCTCAGAAGGGAAGTGGGAAGGAGAAACAAGAAATTAAGGGGATGCCAAAAGGTTTATTTTCCAATGAAAGCAAGAGAGACTCGAGATAAGAGAGAAGGTCTTTGAGGACTGGTGTATTCGTGATCCCATTAGCCTAAGGTTAGATTGCAGGGAGAGTTTGTCATTTCTTCTTGGGTGAGCTATCTGCATGAGTGATGCTGGATTTGGAGGCTATGGATGAAAATTATTCTATGAAAATTATAGAATAATCCCCTGATTTACCCAACCTAGTGGCTAAGTCAGGGAAAATGATCAGTTCATGCCTTGAAAATAAATTCTTTCCTTTGGAAGATAGTAAAAAGCAGAGGAAGACACTGAATAAACGCTTTCTGGTGGTGCGGGTGCCGGCTGGGAGCCACTGAGGTCTGGAGGCCCTTCCAGCTGTACGGTTGGAGGGTTCTTAAGCGAGAACACATGTGCTGAGAATCCACAGAGTCAGATATTTTCACTGTGGGTGGAAGACGTTAAAGTGTATGGCTCTAAAATGGAAAATCTCGCTCCTTGCAATGTATAAGGCAAAGTAAGGGATAACACTGAGGCCCCCAGTCAACAAGGTCCTGGACTCTGATTTGGGCCCCTCCCTTTTTCCTGGCTTTGGGAAATTAGGGAATTCCCTTAGTCCCTCTAAGCTTTCAGTATTTTTATAATACTGGGCTAATCAATCCTGTCCTGCCCACCTGTCTGGGTGGACACAGGACCAAGAGATGCCAAATGATAGCCTGCCGCGTTGTGTAACATTCTGCGCACACACAGGGCACGACTGGTTTTACTGTTATGTGTGACCCAGTTGCGCAGCCACCAGGGACTGTGAACTCTACCTGTCAGCGCCTCCTGCAGGGCTGGGCTGGAACAGGTGCCTTCCTACCCTTGGGAAGCTTAACTTGGCTGGAAGAAATCACTTAACCAAAGCTATGCACCCAGCGGCAGTGTGCAGGAAAGTGGAGGTGGGAGCATCAGGACAGCCAGTCAGCCAGGCCATTTGTAGAGATGCCTGCTTTTACCGTCAGACTTCAGGGGGACACTACACTGAGTATGTTTGATAATACCTGGTGTTTTAAAATCAAATAATGATTGTTTGCGGAAATTTTAAGTAGGTATGTTTTTCATTCAAAGTCTGTTGGCCCCTCCTTTGAAGTATTTCTTCAGTCCGTTCACTTCTGTCCATCGTCACCACTGCTCGTGCCAGGCCCGCATCCCCTCCCACCTTGATCCTCACATCACCGTCTGGCCTTGTCCCTTTCACTCCAGTCCCACCCCCCACCCCCAAGCTGCTGCCCACGCCTACCCAGAATCTTCTCTAGGACTCCAGTCTCTTTATGTCACTTCCCTGCTTCACATCCTCCCGAATCTATCACCTTTGGGATCAAATCAAATTTCTTACCGTGTGGCACAAAGACCCAGCTTAGCTTTCCCGTCCCGGCTCACTATCGCCCCATCCACACTCGGGCAGCCTGGACGCCCTGAGCCCAGCCTTTCCTGCCTGGCTCGTCTCTCATGGTCACACAGGCCTCTTTCTCTGCTCTGCTTGTCTTAGCCGGATTTCACTCTTCCTTCCCTGTTGTGTTCAGACGTCCTGTGTCCCCAGGGCTGGGCTCGGTTGTTCCTTTGTGCTCCTGGACTGAGCTCACCCCATGTTCCCCCTTCACTCTTAGCTGACGCCTCACTTCACACCTCTCCGAGGACCGGGACCCTCTCATCTTCCTACCAGATCTGTGATCCAGCATTCTCGCCCCTCCTCCTTTCCTCCAGGTGCGATTCTCAGAGTGTCCCTTCCCCGTGAAAGGCGGACTCCTCTGCTTCTGCCCCGGACATCAAGGGCTCCTGCCTTTAACCCCCCTCCATCTTCAACTGCACAAGCCCTCCTTTTGTACGGGATCACTGCATCAGCATGCAAACATTCTTCTTGGTTCTTCCAAGGATCTCTAGCTGCCATTCCCTATCTCTGTTTTCTATGCCTAAAATCCTTCCAGAGCTGTCTGGGCATTGTCTCACTGTCTCAGTTCTCCTCCCCACCCACCCGTCAGGCTTCCCCCTCTGCTGTCTGGCTGCAGTAGTCCTGCCGGAGGTGGGCAGTGGCCTCTGCTTTGCACTGCCCCAGTCGGACCCCTCCCTCTGCACCACTCACCACCCTGCCTGGGCTGCCTCTGGCTCTTCCCCATCTACCAGCCCATGTCTTCCCCATTCCTGTGCCCTTACCTTTCTTGCCACCCTCTGTGTGGGTGTTCTCAACTCGACCCAGATCTTTAAATAACATTTATTTGCCGGTGGTTCCTGAATTTATAGCCTGAGCTCAGACCGCTTCTCTGAACTCCAGACTCTTGTATTCAATGCCTACTCTACATTCCCACGTAGCTGTTTCACAAGCATCTCAAAATTACTATGTCCCAGAATGAACTCCTCATTCTGCCACTTCAGTCCATGGTTCCCCCGTCTTCCCCATCTCAATAAATCACACCTTCACCCACCAGTTGCTCCACCCAGAAATGTGGAGGACCTACTTGTCTCTTCTTTTCACTCATCCTCAGAGTCTGTCAGACGTTCCTGTCTAGCCCATCCCCAAAGCCTATCTTGATCTGGTCCACTTAGCCCCACCCCTTCTCCTCTCACCATAGCCCAAGCCACACTTAGCTCCGGGAGTGGTCCCCTGCTTCCACTTGGGGAAGGCAGCTCTAGTCCGTGACCACATAGCATCCAGAGAAAGTGTGATGCCTGCATAAAACCTTCAATGGTTCCCCATTGAATGGCTCACGCGGCCCTATGTGGTCTGGCTCTTGCTTTTCTTCCAGCCCCCCTTTTCGTGTCCGGTCCCCTCCCTTCTTCATCACACAACCCGTGGCTTCTTCCCTCACGTCTGCTCCATTGGTTCAATGATGGATACGCAGTCTCCGGTAACTGCCCACGACACAGAGATTGTGTGAACAAATATTTGCTTTGATTGCTACATTTATTTCTGTGTGCCAGAACCTGGAGTGAACCAAAGAAAGTTCCTGCCAGACAGGAGCTCTCAGTCTGGTGAATGACACGAATGTGTATACAGAGACTGTTTACTATTTGATGTGGTAGGTGTGATCCTGAGGGGAAGCCAACTCTGGGGCCAGAGGAAGCTTAGGAAAGGTTCTCAGAGAAGGAAATATTTGAAGTGAGTTGATGAACCTCTAAAGAAATCTAAAACAGCATTTAAAAACAGTAGCTTAGGAAGGATAGTGGGAAAATATGCTGAAATATTAATATTGGTAATCTCTAGCTTTTAGCTTGGTGGAAGTTTGTTTTTTTTCCCCCTATTTTGGTATTTCCAAATATTCCATCATGAATTTATTATTTTTTATAATAAAAAAAGTTAAAAAAAAACATGGTAGGAAATAGTTCTTTGACACACAAGACAGGCTGGGTGTCTTGTTATGAGTTTTCTCATCTGTTTCTGGAAGCCGGCTACAGGTACTGGAAGTAAATCTTCTTGAAATAAATTTTCCCCAACAAAGGAAAAAAAATAGAAAAGAAAAATGAGAAAAAGGATGAAATCCGTTTCTTCAGTTTATGAGTTGAGCGGGTAGCTGGCAAGGAATATAGGAGGAGAAGAGAAAATAGGATTTCCTTGTCATGTTCCACTTGTGAAAGCCAGTGGGTGTTTTTACGGGTACCAGCTAGTCCTTCCTGAAAATCCGCTAATGGGGACAGGCTGTGAAGCAGCAGTAGGAAAGATAAATGCTTTTCTGGGGAGTAATTTTAGTTCAGGGTGGAAAATGTGAAGAGAATAAAAAAGATCAAATGGAAAATCCATCCACAGGCCAACCCACAGCACAGAAGCGCTGAGGACCATGTGTTCTAATTAGTCCTTGTACCAGGCAGGGGCCTGTCTCTGCAAACGCCCCTCCCCTTGTGTCGGGCAGCCTGGGGGGAGCATTTGTTTGTACTGAGTGGCTATCATTCTGGGGGGAGCAGAAGGCTTGGAAAATATAAAAAACCAAGACCACCAAGCTCTGACCTTCCTCTCGTCCTGATTCAACGATGCAAGTGTACTTTTCTATAACAGGTATTTAGATGCTTCGGAGCGGAGCGTTCAGAATGCAGGCGCCATTGTGTGTGTGTGTCTAGGGGGAGCTGCTTTCAGTCTCTGACCTCTTTCCCACTTGGCTACTTTTTCTACCCCAGTCAACTCTTCTGTAATGATTATGGAGGGCACATAGACTCACTAAGGCTTGGGTCTCCCCCTCCTGCTTTTTCTCTATGCTGAAATGGTCCCCATTTAGTGCCCTTCTGAAGTTCAGAGTTTTCCATGCTCCTCGTGGCAAGCTTCAGTGTTTCTAGTTGCCCTGACATGCAATCTCCAGTAACCACTGCACTGTGGGAAGCTGAAAGGGAAACGGTGCTGTGATGAGATAAACCAGTCCGGACAAGGGTCTCAGAGCTTCCTCCCATCCCCTTCGCTCAGTAGCTACTTCTCTCCCTATAGGGGTTTCAGAGTCAGAGAATCTGAAATGACAGACTGTTCTGAAGGTTTGCTGAGGGCTCTATACTTGGATCTCCTCAATAACCTAAGAGAAATCTGGGGAACTCTGACTTCCTTCCTGGGACCGGCTCACTGCTCCAACAAGGGCGGCCAACGGCCGAAAACAAGAGTCACATCCCATACCCAGAGCTTGGCAATCTTGAGCACTGAGGTATTTTTCTTCCGGTCAAGGAAATTTTCACTCCCACACAGGCAATCAGTATGTTCCAATGGTTGACTTTTAGGGCGCTAAAACAATAAGATTCATATTTAATTTAAAACAGAGACAATCCCAAGGGACTAAACGTAAAGAAGGTGGCCTCTGGTCTGGTCTTAAGGCACCTGCTGTATTGTACCCCAAAGCTCCACTTTGGTGGAGATTGTCCAGGCAATAACTGGGAGTGTTTCCTCCCCTTGCCTTAATCCCAAGCCTAAAGGTGTGTCTGCTCCTTTGTTTTAATTGTTATCCTTTGAGAGGTTTAATCAGGTCTGGTTAGATTTAGAATTAAGTTGGAACCTGGCTTGGAGGGGTGTTTTCGTTTTTCACTTTGGCTGTAATTAAAAATGGTACATGGGGGTCAAGGCAAAGCAGATAAGATTGCTATTTTGTCCTCTTGTTACCAAGAACCTGACTTCATAAAGCACTGATTTGAGATGATTGATTTGGAAATCATGAATTCAGGGGAGCTTCCTTACAGAAAGCTGGCATAAGTCTCAAGATGGCCAGAACCCACTCCTGCCCAGCTGACTTAGGGTCACCAATGGTCTTCCTTTGCCTGGGACTGTCTCAGTTTTAAAACTGAAGGTCTTGAGTCCCAGAAAACTGGTCAGTCCTGAGAAAATCAAGGTGGTTTGTTACCTACTTGGAATTAAAGTTCGAATGAATCAAAACAATGAGACAACCAGGAGACACACTTGATCTCTGGCTTTAGTTTGCTTGTGTGTGAGATGGACCCTGCCCACACTTGTTTCCCTAATGGGCATTGGGATGGAGGCAAGGAGAAAAAGAAGTAGAGAAAGGGAGTGGAGATGAGCTATCTCTTTGCAATGAAACTGTGCATTTGAGGCACAGCTGATTTTAAATAGTGGCCAAGTTTGGATAACCAGTGGGGACATGTGATGGCAACAGAGGTTGGGCCTCAGCTAAAGAAAGCAATTTCTGCCCCCAAATAATGGGATGGAGGACGAGTCTCAGTGTAGAGAATCTTCCTGAATTCTCAGGCAGACATAGATACTTTTCCCCTGTGTGTCCACTACATTTTGCACCCTGTTCCCTAACAGCAAACCTAAAAATTTCAATTTTTGTTAAAAAAAACCCCAAACAACCCAATCAAAAACTGGGCAGAAGACCTAAATGGACACTTTTCCAAAGAAGACATGCAGATCGCCAACAGGCACATGAAAAGATGCTCAATGTTGCTAATTATGAGAGATGCAAATCAAAACTACAGTGCGGTACCATCTCACACCATTCAGGATGGCCATCATTAAAACCTCTACAAATAACAAATCATTGGAGAGGGTGTGGAGAAAAGGGAACCCACGATTGGTGGGAATGTAAATTGGTGCAGCCACTATGGAGAACAGTATGGAGGTTCCTTAAAAAAAACTAAAAATAGAGTTACCGTATGAACCAGCGATCTGACTCCTGAGCATATATCTGGAGAAAACTATAATTCAAAAAGATACGTGCATCCCACTGTTCATAGCAGCAGTATTTACAATAACCAAAACATGGTCCTGGAGCATCCATCCCCTTCAGGGGGAGGCTCACTGTACCCTGAGCTCATACCCTGTATCCTCAGTGGGACAAGCATCAGACTCCAACAGAGCCAGCCTAACCACAGCACAAAAGGGGGGCCCCCCATCACAGGAGAGGGTGCTGTCTTGCAATACAACCCTTTTCTAGTTTCCAGAATGCTGAGTGTTGATATTTAGAATGGAAATCCAGAAATGGAGAAATTAACTTGCCATACGTTTGTGACTCTTTGTTACCTAGAAGTCAGTTTACCCTTTTCTGTGACAAAATGATATGGGTAATATTGCCTTGAAGGGTTATTGTGATTTTCAGACTCTGAGAAGATCGTAGAGATCTTGCCTGGTGAGGCTCTTTCCCTGCTGATGAAATTCTTGATAAATTAGGAGAACAGGACACCAAGCAATGACCTCAACAATAAAATACAATGATGAGGCCCCAGCTGCCCTTGACCTGGGAAGTTCTGGGGATGTCTGTTCTCCTGTTGGCTTGAGATAATAAAAATATATTTGAAAGTATTAGGCTGACGTTGCTTCATGGATGAAAAGGAGAAAGGAGTAGCTTTTCACGTTTAACCTGGTCTACAGCACAGCATAGTGCCATGGATCTGCTCAGTCTGGGTATTTGGGAACCTTGGTCCACACTCCAGAAACTGAAAGGGTCTGATGCCTGAGAAGAAAACAACAAGGTCCTCGAAGCTGGAGTGAATCTGATGCCAAAACAGATTGCAGCCAGAATAAGAGAAGAGTTCCCTAAGCCAGACAAGTTTGAAACGTGGGGACTCCCTGTGGACCACAAAAGCATTCAGTGTCGCTATTGTAAAATCAGGACTGGAGTTGACGGGGGACGTGGGATGTAGCTGAAGGAAAAGGTTCAGTATTCTGGCTAATGCCCGCCTTGAGCTGTGAAACAAGTTTACCGTGTTAGGGTTATTTGCAGGTATGAATGTACACATATTGAATTTCCAAGGAATTGTTAGGAACACGTTCTGTTTCCTCTGTTAAAAACTTCAGAAGTTTCTTAAACATGGTCAAAGTCTCAAGTTTGTGTGTTTTTGCCATAGAAACAACTGATGATTATAGAGCAAAATGCCAACAATTCATTTTAGGGATAAATGCTGTGGCCCAAAGTACAGCATAGAGATAACTACAGGATGTCCAGTCTAAAGGTGGGAGCTACTGTGGAATCTCACCTGAGTCAGGTCAGGCGTGACCTAGACGTGGTCCCCGAGTGAGTGTCATGACATACTCACTACATCTTGAAATAAAAGTGTTTCTTAAAGCTTATTTGAGAAACTAAAAAATTTGGTAAGTGAATAGCTTTTGTAAGGATTTGGTAGGAGTAAGGCAGGAAACTTTGCCTAACTGGACTTCAGTGTAAAAGAATCCACAGAATTAAAAGGCTGATAAATAGTAATAATAATGATAATAATGCAACATGTTGGCAGAAAAAAGGTACTTTAAAATGAACTTAGCCAACTTCAAGGAATTTCTTGGTAGTCTTATCATTTTGGACGTGGGCTTATTACAAAATCATTGTTGTGATTATTATGGGGAAAATGAAACCTCAAGTATCAGACATTCTCAAATTTAAGATTTTTTTTTATGCGTTTCTGGGATAAATTGTTAACATAGCACTATTTTAAATAATTGGTTCTTAAATATAGCCCTAGGTTGTACAATAATAATAAATGTAATATCACTTTTAATAGTCTTCAGAGACTATTACCAAAAATATTTAGTTTTACCCACACAAAGCCCTGTAAGACTGGCCATGCAGACATATCCCCTTTTTACAGAAGCTGGAAGAAATTCAAGCTCTTAACTTGCCTAAAGCTGGGAACTGCTGGGACCAGGACCAGTTCTTCTGACCCCTGGAACAGTGCTCACTGTGTTTTGATGATTGAAGAAGACACTTGTGGTTTGGGTTGCTCTTGAATAAGACCTAAAGCATTAAAAACATTCTTAGCTCAGTTCCAGGTTACAAAATAACACATCATTATTCTTCGGCATTTCCCGGTGAATGAATGCAATATAATTCTTCATTTTATTCTATAATTCATTTTAACCTTTAAATTCTAGGCACCATTTTGTGTTCTACCTGTGGAATTGTCTGGTTCATTTCGTTTGCATTGCATTTCAACCTGAGGGAATTCATATGTTGCTTCTATGAACAAAGAAAAGTGTATCGGTCACCATCATTTAATGAGCATATGCTGAAAACAGGTAAAGCTGGCAAAGAATTGAGAATGAACTCCGTGTATTTAAAAAGCTTTTAGAATAATGAGAATTCTTACTGTGAAAGGGCTCTGGGGGAATTAGTTTTTCACTTAAGGAGGTTTTGTCTAATAGGCAGTGAGGTATGAGGGAGTATGGAGTTTGGGAGTCGGGTAAGGTGGAGGTGTTAACCTGGCAACCATCAGCAGGGGATCAGCCATGTAGGGGTGAGTCTGGATGGAGAAGACAGGAGAGCCTGAGAACGTCGTGTGAGTGCACGCCCGTGTGTAGAGCAGCGATCTTCTTCCCGGCTGCATCGTAGAATCACCCTCAAGATTGAAAAACACATAGTGGTATCTGGGCTCCTCCCCAGGGCTCCTGGATCAGTTACCTGGTACAGAGCCTAAGCATCAGAATGTGGTCGGCACTTCCCAGGTGGTTCTAATGTGCAGGTGGGGATTGAGAACCACTGATTCAGAAGTTAGGAAGAGGAGGGGAACCCTCAGTGGAGAGTAGGCAATAGGAGGAGAAATAAAGAAGAACGGCGTCTTGCAGAAAGTCAAGCCAAATGCAGGAAGTGTTCAGGAAAGGCGGATTGGTCAACAGTGCAAAGCACTGCTGATAGAACCAATAGGATGAGAACGTCTACCGTTCACTTCGTCAACGTGGAGGTCATGGTTGACGGTGATAGGGCGGTCCCTGTGGTGTACTGGGGATGAAACTTGAAATGGAGTAGATTCCTGACAGCTTGAGATAGGAGATTATACACAATTTTTCAGAGAAGTTTTGTTTTAAAGGGGAACAGAAATATGTGGATGTACTTGGAAAGGGTTTGATGTTTAGGGAGTTTTAGTTTTTGTTTCTTAGAAGTGGCACAAAATTGCAGCGTGTTTGTATGCTGATGGGAATGATCCAGTTGAGAGGGAGGAATAATGAATGAAGAAATAGAGGACAGTTGAAGGAGATCTTGAGTCCAAGAGGACGGGCCTTCAGAGAGAGGCCAGCCCAGCTGTTGAAACAAGAAGGGAGGCATCGCAGGTTAAGAACCAGAGGAGCCGAGCCGATGGCGAGGGCCCCAGTCTTCTCCGCAGCCAGGCCATTGGTTGAAGTGAGCAGAGGGTGGGAGGAACTGGAGGTTTGAAAAGAGAGAACATTGGAAATAGTTGCCCCTGAGAGATGGGCAATGAGATGGGATTGACAGGCAGCTTTAAGGACTCATCTGAAGTGTGTGGTCTTGCAAATGAGACCAGTGACCGCGGTGGGCTTGTTTTTCTCCATCCATCCCACTTGTTTGGGCAGAGGCGTAGAGGAGGCTGAGAGTTGAGTTTAATCAGTGAGTTGAATTTGATTTTTATTCCAGCTGAGAGTGTATGCAAGGGAATGTGTCAAATGATGGACCACAGAGTCTAAGCTGTAGGAGGAGGCATGTGAGGATACAGGGGAGGTGAAGGATAGTGGCGATCGCAGGTCAGTGCACCTGTGACCCCAGTGGGCAGAAGAGCTCTGGGAGTGAGGTAAAAGGGCAGTAGTCTGGAAACATAGGAAGTGGTGTTTAGAAAGCGAAATGCTTGAAATTAAGATTATGGCAGAAGTACAGTTACTTATACTGACATTCTAAGATGTGTGATCTCGGGGGTGGCTAGCGGAAGTGGGCTGGAAGGCAAGTTTCAGTGGAGGTGAGAAGGTTGAGGAGATGAGAAAACAAGGCACTGGAGGAGTCGTTTCCCTCGATGTGGGGCTCCCCGTGAATTACGACAGAAAAAATGGTGAAGATACAGAGATCCCAGAGCTTGAATCTTCAAGAAGAGGGAGGGGATGAAGGAGGTGCCGTGGAGTACTGTGCCCAGGGCGGTATCACCTGGTGCATTCTCCAGGTCTGGTCTGATGCCGAGCCCTTCAGAGGAGCCGGGACTGTTGTGGAGAAGGGGGTCCCCATGGTCTGGAAGCAGCACCAAAGGGGAAGAAAGAGCCTTTGCCGGGCCCAGCCCAGAGTGTATGAGAGAAAACCAACCATGTAGGCTTGGGTTTGAGCATTAAAGAGAAGAGATGGAGGATACAGAATTTCTATATCCTCCTAGACCAGGAGTTTCCGAAGGCAAAGTGGAAGCCTTTGTGGGATCTAGCATGGGTGTGACATTGGCCAGAGCAGAAGGTGTACAGGTCTGTATGGGGACGAGAGTCTGGAGGATGAGACATGACCTTGGGCCTTGGTCACCAAGAAAAACAGTGTGTGGGGCATGGTGAGATCTGTTCTGATGTTTCTTCAGGGTAGCTTGGTATTCAGTTCCACTTAGAGCATATTTCTGGGACTGGTGTCTTAGATTGTGGTCATGAGCAGTAACTACTGGGGAGGGAAGCTTTCCAAGACGGTGCAAAACTCTCTGGTGCTCTGTCCTCCCAAGGGTAAGTATCATGGCTAGAAAAGCTTAATATCACCTTAGAGGTCCATGGACCTTTTGGGAAGACTTTTAAAAATTGACGTATAGTTTATTTATAATGTTGTGTTAGTTTCTGGTGTACAGCAAAGTGAGTCAGTAACACATATATACATACCTATATTCTTTTTCGTATTCTTTTCCAGTATAGGTTATTACAAGTTATTGAATATAGTTCCGGTGGGAAGATTTTAAATTCTTTCCTTAGATAAACTTTCGGAGGTGGAATTGTTAGGCCCAGGTTTTGATATTGTCGTGGCTGATGTGGTCACTCCTGCTTATCCATTCTACCTCAAATGACTGTGTCCTCCGCCAATGACAGTATAACTGCAGAGCTCACACCAACAACCGGTTTAGCAACAGGAAGGTGACCTAATACCAGTCAGGGCCAATGGAGGTGAGAGAAAGTCAAAGGCACGGGTGGGGGGCGGGCCTGAGGGAGATTTCAGGGAAAGATTCCAAATTCCCTAAAAGCCATTTAAGAAATAGATAATTTATCTTCTTTCTCTAGATGCTTTTGGTTGTGAGTGAGCTTCGTGTATTTAACAAACCTTTAGGATTATGAGAATTATTATGAGCCCTGGCACAGCCTGAGCCATCCTGTCTCCAGCTGAGGTTGATGCCAATACACAGAGGGGATCCCAGCGGAGAGAATTGCAGAGACCTGGACGGGAGCCCTGACATCACCCCAGGACATGCCCTATCTTGGGACTTCTTGTTATGCGAGATAACACATTTCCTTATTGTTAAAACTACTTTTAGTTGTGCTTTCCTGTTATTCACAGCTGGAAACATCCTACTGATACCAAGAGGTACTGAAATATGGCCCTTCAGAAAGCTGTGTATTCCCTACACCCACTCCTTAACTCAGCCATGTTACAATCAATCTAAACGCCATCTGGTACTGAGAGTGTATGTGAATGAGGCTTTTTGTGAAAATTAGTCTAATCAACATTCAGGGCTGTTGTGGCCTGAATGTTGGTATTCCTCACAATTCATATGCTGAAGTCCTAAACCCCAAGGTGATGGTATTAGACGGTGGGGGGCTTTGGGAGGTGATTAGTTCATGAAGGTGGTGCCCTCATGATGGGATCAGTGTCCTTACAAAAGAGACCCCAGAGAGGTTTCTTACCTCTTTCTGCCACGTGGGGAGACAGTCATCTGTGAACCAGAAACAGGGCCCTCACCAAACCCCAAATCTGCTGGCACTCTGATCTTGGACTTGCCAACCTCCAGAACTGGGAGAAAAAAGCGTTTGTCCTTTAAGCCGCCCAGTTTTCATCCTGGCGTCCCTGGGCTCATCCTTAAAGCTCAGAGCCAGTTGGGCGCCCCATCCTGGGCCCCCTCCTTTGGTGGACGCCGCTGGACTCCTTTCTCAGCCTCTGTGTCGCCTGCTGGGCGTGTTCAGCCTCAGAGCACTCCCAGGGCTCTGCTCTGTTCATGCTCAGGCCCCTTTGTCGGGTGCCGGAGGCCACCACTGGCCGAGGCTCGTCACCCCCCGTGCTGCCCAGGTGCCTCTTTGTCTCCTGCAAGGGACAACACTTGGGAACATGGTTTCTGACTTGGGTTCAGCCTTATTTTGAGATCCATTTCCCTCTTCTGGGCGTCAGAGTTCTTATTTATAAAGTAAATGGTCTGGACAGATGACCTGTGGGGTTCTTGATTGCCTGTGATTACTGTGAATTTATTCTGAAACATCTGCGTGTGCTATAGTCCTCTAGCTGCATGATCCAGACCAGTGGGGAGGGGACCCTAACGGGAACCTTGTCCGATACGGCACAGTGGTCGGTCACCTTCCCGTCAAACCCCTGCACCCAGTCCATGGCTTTGTGGTAAATGGCATTCCTAAACCCTCGGCTGATGGCTCTGAGCTGTAAAGGGCACACTCAACACTTGATGCTTTTCATGAAGATGAAAGAACTCTCAAGTCCAAGTGACAGAGTAGGTTGATATATGCTGATAGTCATAACACCGTGCTTTTCTGTCTTCAGAAGAATTTTTCCCAGTCGTGGCTTTAACCTGACATCCAGACAACAAAGCTCCCTGATGACATTTCATAAGAAAATTTAATAACCCCCTTATTGAGTATTTTTGCTGCAGACTTGGAGTAACCTTTAACAAATGAAGCTTTAGTTGCCGCACTGCCTCAAGAATGTTCTTGCTGTGATGAATGTGTCTAAGTCTGTGTGTCTGTAAAGATGCTGGGGGCGGGGAGGTCACATGCATTGGAAAGGCCCCCAGGAAGCTGGCTGTACCAAATCAATGATGCCAAGATACCAGGAATGACTTCCAGGGCTCAGAAACCCAATCGCCCTCTGCCACTAAACTACAAAATATAGAAGAAACCCGTTTCTTCAGATATTTAAATACTAGATACATCTAGACAGCAGAATTGCCCCCTCAAAGATCTCTTTTTAAATGCTCATCTATTTAGAAATTGAATGATGACTTATTGTGGGTCATGGCAGTTGGGAAGAGGGAGGGGTGAAGATGTGGCTGAGCAGCTGGTGTTGTCATGGAAACGAATCTGCATTCTATGGCCAGGAAAAATGGATCCAAAACGTCCCCATTTCCTGTGAATATCTTATAAATGGTACAAAACAATGTTTAGTTACTATTTAGCAGAGAATAGTCCAGGTGTATAAGCTTGAAGAGAATTTGAAAGAAGACCTGCAGAGAGACTAGGATCTTCCCAAACTGGGGTTCCTTTGCTCTTTGCTCTGCTTCGTTAGATGATATTACAAATCCCCCTGCAGGAGTTCGCTGCACTGCTCCTGGGGATCAACGGGAAGTTTGATTTCCTATCATTTTATTAGGATGGTTTTAAAGCTCTTTTAAGTAAATGAATGTGTAATGCAAATTTGTATTTTTTTTGTGGTCGTATTGGATAAATACAAAGTTTGAGTTACTTTTTGTCTTTAATCTTTAGAGTTTAATGTTATGACTTTTTTTTCATTTTCAGGTAAGCCAAGCTTAGAGTTTTATGATTGACACAAAATAACGGTAAGTAGTACACGCTTCAGTGCATTTGCATGGTACATGATGTATTTTTATCAAATAAAAGGTTGTCTAGTATATATACATATACCTAGTATATATTATATATATTCTTAACACTTATTTGTTCTAACAAAACCTTAGGTCCCTTATTATGTACTAAGTCTTATGTGCTAAAAATTCTTTCTGTACCACTGTGTCTGTTGGAAATCAAGATCTCTGGCTTCCGGATATATTTTTAATTGGGAACAGATACGCCCCTAGACATTTTCAGGAAATTATTTTTGACTGTGGTGTGTGCTCTCTAGACTCTGCACCCCAGTGCCTTTTTTCTGCTCCCCAGGGAGGTGACTGGTGAGCCTTAGGGAGGGGCCAGCACAAAGGTCCCGAGGCCGGGGGTGAGGGGTGACAAGTTATGATTCAAGCCAACACCGCCCAGGAAGGCCTGTCCTCAGGGCAGGCCTGAGATGGCCTGGCCCCTGGGGTCTTGTGCACTTGTGTGTCTGTCCCTGTCATGTAAGCGATCGTCTTTTCTGAAACTGGACAGGCCCTGGAGCGGGGCGTCCCCTTTAGCCTTGGATTCAGCATTGCCATCAAGGACTCCAGGAAAACCTGTCCATGTGCTTCTACACGAGTGCAGAGATGCTGCCCGTACCCCCATGTTTCTCTCCGTCCAGCACTGGCACATCCTGTAACAGGAAGGAGAGGAGGACTGGTGGTGCTCTGGGTTAGCCAACTTAGAGGAAAAGGAAGATATGATCAGTGGAGATAAACTCTGCGAAAGCTCCTTTGTTTCTTTAACACTCCGTGTTCTGTGGAGGACGGAAGTGAAATGGCCACAGATTCGGGACCCCGGTGTTCCCCTGCCTGGGACTCGACTGTCCCCACGGGGTCTGTGGCCGTGTCTGCATCCAGTTAGGGACCACGTAGAGCAACGTCTCCCGACCACTGACTACACGTAGCAAAGTGAGGAGGGCGCGGGCGCGTGGCACCTGACGACTCCCTCTTTTCCCACTTGGGGTGTCTGCGGGGCGCTGTCCCTGGCCTCCCCAGGGACCGCAGTCTGCCCGGCTCTGCTCCAGCTATTTCAGGTCACGGACACTTATATCAGTCCCTTCTCTTTCCTCCCCATCGGACTTGAAAACAATGTCTCCCTCCCTTGTTTAAGGATCTGAAAGGCCAGCTGTCACGAATGAAGAGGGGGAAGCTGCACTTTCCATCCAAGGAAGCGTGTTCTGAAGGCGACTTCCCTTGGCACCTTTGGGACCACAGGGCTGCGGGAGCTGAAGCCCAGACAGAGCGGTTATTGAATGAAGCTGCCCTGTTCTCACTGTGACTCAGACGGTTAGCACTTGCTTTCCCGAGGGGCCCGGCCCAGTGCTGCATCCCTAGAGTGAGTGGGGGCTTTGCGGACCTCCACCTAGGCCGCAGCATCCCATTCTCAGGCTCCATGGGGACGGATCGGGCCAAGGTGGGCAGGGCCTGAGGCCAGCGTGGGGAGGGACACCAGCTCCTCCCGGGCTCACTCCCAGCCACACTGCTCTTTGGTAAACAGCCAGGGAAAGAGAGCCCAGGGGAGAGGCAGTCCTCTTCTTGAGTGCAAGGTTGCCGCAGTGGTCTGGTCGGAGCGCTCGGCTTGAGGAGCCTGTGGGAAAAGTAACAGAGCGGAGGTCCAGGTGGACACGAGACAGTGATGGACACTCATGTCTCTTTGTGTCCGGCTGCTCACTGTTGGCACAGATGCTCCACTTGATCTTACCCAGCGGCTGAAGGCTAGGGATTCCACTGCTCATGGGCCAGTGCTGCAGTTTGATTTCCATTTTTTTCCACACGAGAGACTGCACACGTGAATGAAAATGCTTTACCATTAGGAGTTTATCCACTAATGATGCAAGCTTGTAATGCAGTCTGGCTGAAGCAATGGAAATATTCAAATAAAGAAAAACCTGTCAGTAATTACATATCTATGTATACGCACGTACCTATATCTACATATCTATAGATAGATAGATCTCAGAGAGAGAGATATTTCGATACCTCCAAAAGCTGCTGCTTTTCTTTCTTTTTTTTTTTTATAGATGAGCTGTTTAAGTGGTCAAGGGCAGTTAAGCTTAATTAATGTGAACTTGGCCCCTGAAGTTAATAAACTCTCCCATGGGGGCTGTGAATTGAGAGGGTGAAAGGAAGTAGTCTATGTAATAGCTAATCTGATGGCTAAGGCTTTCCTACTGTATCGTTTTGTAGATTTTTGCATACTAACAACGAACTGTTGCTTTGAATTCTTTTAAAATCTAGGTTTAAAACATTTTCTGTTTTGTAAAACTAAAAAAGGAATTAGCACACCTTTCATGGGAGGTTTTTTTTTTTTTTAAACTTAACTATTATAGCATTTTTCTTCTTAACCCAGAAAGCAAACGTCTACCTTTTGGATTATAACACTTTGACTGAGTCACGTACTGATTTTGAGTTATTTCAGCTAAGATGAAGGAAAGCCTCATAAAGTACAGGGGAAGCCCAGGTTCCCTGGCCCCTAAGGCTGTTTTTAGGAATAAGAGGTTAGAGATCTGTAGCCAGTTTTGGCTTCTGAACCTAATATTTGAAAGAATTAAAAAGCTTCTTTAGGTACCTAATTTCCTGCCAAGGGGAAAGCTTAAAACTCAAAAACTTAGGGATTTAAATGTATTGATTAAAATTCAGTGGCGGGAAAACAAGGAAGAAGGTTTGAGAATTTGCTTCGTAATCAGTGCCGGTCATGAAAAACCTTTTTTACAACATTTTACTGAGATAAAGTGAACAAGTCTAAGTATAGAACTCAAGGACATCATATGTACGTAGATAGCCATGTGACCGTCACACAGATCGAGACTTAGCACCTTTCTGTCACTCTGGAAAGTTCTCTTTCTCATTTCGCATCACCACCCCAATGTAACCACTATTTTGAGTTTTTTCACCTAGATTAGTTTAGTCTGTTTTTCAGCTTTCGATAAAAGGAATTGTATACTACGCTTTCTTGCAGAAGTGTGCCTGGCTTCTTTCACTAGATGTAAATGACTTTAAATTTACATACAGTTGAAATCATTTTTTCCTGTGTATACCGTTCCATGAGCTTTAACACATACATAGGTTCCTGTAGCCCTGCCGAGTCAGGATGCAGCCTCTATATCTCCCATTAGACTCAAACACTCCTCCCCCATCCCCGACCTCCAGGGACCTGTTCTCCATCCCTAGAGTGTTGCCTTTCCCCAAATGTCTTGTAAATCACACATATGTGACCTCTGATACTGGCTTCTCTCACTTAGCACAAGGCATTTGAGACTCCTCCATGTGTCGTAATGGTTTCTTCCTTTGAACTGCACAGCACTGTTCCTTTGTATCATAATTATTCACCCTGCTGCTGATGGTCATTTGTGCGCTTACAATCTTTTCTTTATCAATAAAGCTTCTATGAACATTTCTGTACACTTTTTTTGTGGACATAGTGACTAATTTCTCTTTGCCGTATAAGAGTGGAATTGCTAAATCATAATTTAAGTGTAAGTTCAACTTTATCAGCAACTGCTAACCAGTTTTCCAAACTCATTATACCATTTTACACTCTCAGCCACAATGTAAAAAATTCCAGCTGCTCTATGCCCTCTCCAACACTTGGAATCACGTCTTCCAAATTTTGTCATTCTGATGGGGATCTTTTAATATCTCACTATGCTTTAACTTACTTTCCTTGATGATGAATGATGTTGAGTGTTTTTCATGTACTTACTGGCCATTCTTACTTTTTTTGTTGTTGTTGTTTTTTTGCGGTACGTGGGCCTCTCACTGTTGTGGCCTCTCCCGTTGCGGAGCACAGGCTCCGGACGCGCAGGCTCAGCGGCCATGGCTCACGGGCGCAGCCGCTCCGCGGCATGTGGGATCTTCCCGGACCGGGGCACGAACCCGCGTCCCCTGCATCGGCAGGCGGACTCTCAACCACTGCGCCACCAGGGAATCCCCCATTCTTACATTTTTTATGACTATATTTTCATTGTTGGTTTGTAAGAATTCTTTACGTATTTTTCATACAAATCCTTTGTTAAATATATGTATTGTGAATGTTTTCTCCCAGTCTGTAGATTGCTTTTTCACTTCTTAGTGATGATTTTGATGCGCAAAAGTTTTACATTTTGATGAAGTCTATTTTATCATTTTTTTTCACTGTATAATTAGTGCCTTTTGCATCTTAGCCAAGAAATCTTTGCCACCGTTCCCAAACACATCATTCTATGATTTCCTCCAAAAAGCTTTATAGTTTTAGCCCTCACATTTAGATATTAGATTCATGTCCATTGAGAATTAATTTTTGGGAGGTGTGTGTACAGTGTGGGGTAATAAAGATATCAAGTTCTTCTTATACTATATTGAAAAGAGTTTTCTTTCCCCTGCTGAATTTCACTGGTGTCTTCGTTGAAATCAAGTGATCATATTGTGTGGGTATATCTGTGGACTTTCTATTCTGTTCCCTTGACCTACTTGTCTATTCTTATGCCAATACCATGGCACTCTTAATTAGTATAGCTTTATAGTATGTTTTGAAACATGGTAGTGTGAATATCCTCCTCCCTTTTCTCTTATTCATCTTCTTATTGCTTTTCCTCCTCCTTCTCTTCTTCTGCAAGATTGTTTTGGCTATTTGGATCTTTTGCATTTCATATACATTTTATAATTAGCTTGTTTATTAAAAAAGTAGCTCCAAAGCAAATGCAAAGCTCAAAGGTGAAAAGCAAGGGGTTTTGACAGAGATGGCATTGAATCTATAGATCGACTTGGGCAGACTTGACATCTTAATAATATTGAGTCTTTCCATTCATAAATATGGTATTTCTCTCCATCTATTCATGTTTTTGTAAAACTCACTCAGCAATTGTAGCATTCAGAGTGGAGGATTGGCACATCTTTCATTAATTTTATTCCAAGGATTTGATGATACTGTAAATGATATTTTTTATTGTGATCCAATATACATAACATAAAATGTATCATTTTAACCATTTATGAATGTACAGTTCGGTGTCATTAAGTCCCCACGTTAACTGCAACGATCACCACTCTTCAGCTCCAGAACTTTTCCCACATCTTACACAGAAACTCTGTCCCCATTAAATAATAACTCTCCACTCCCACCCCCAGCCCCTGGCAGCCCTATCTCTACTTCCTGTCTGTGTGAATCTGACTGTTCTAGGGACCTCATATACATGGAATCATACAGTACTTTTCCTCTTGTGCCTTATTTCACTTAGCATAGTGTCTTTAACGTCCATCCATGTTGCAGCCTGTGTCATGATTTAATTCCTTTTTCTGGCTGAATAATATTCCAGTGTATATATTATCACATATTGTTTATCTGATCATCTATCAATGAACATGAAGATTATTTTCACCTTTTGTCTATTATGAATAAAGCTGCCGTGAAGATTAGTGTACATATATCTGTTCAAGTCCCTGTCTTCAATTTTTTTGTTTATATTCCAGAGGTGGAATTACTGGATTGTATGGTACTTTTATGTTTAATTTTTTGAGGATGTAAATGATATTTTAAAATTTTGTTTTCCAATTTTTTGTTGTTAGTATTTAAAAAAAAATAATGTCAAAAAGAATGTATATATATATGTATATGTATATCTGAATCACTTTGCTGTGGAGCAGAAATTAACACAACGTTGTAAATTAACTATACTTCAATTTAAAAAATGAATTTTGGGGTGTTGACTTTATACCCTGTGACACTGTTAAATTCACTCACCTAGTCCTAAAATTTTGTAGATTCCTTTGGATTTTCTACATAGACAATCATGTCTTCTTTGAATAAAATAGTCTAACTTCATCCATAATTATAGTAATGCTTTTTTTTCCCCCTTTTTGCCTTATTTCATTAGCTAAGAGCTTCGATGCCATGCTGAACAGAAATGGTGAGAGTGGACGTCCTTGTTATATGCTCAAACTTGGGGGGAAGGAATGTAATATTTCATGATTAAAAGTTATCTGAGCCATAGAATTTTTTTGAGGCAACTCTTTGTTTATTTGAGAAAGTATTCGTATAGTCCCAGTTTGCTGGGGGGTTTAAAAAATACCATGAATGGGTATTAAATTCAGTAAATTTTTAGGGTTTTCAATTATCTGAATATGATAATTTGAATGTTATTCATTCAACAAATATTTATTGAATATTTACTATATTGCCAGTATAGAGCAGTCAACAAAGCATACAAAGTCACTGCCCTTTTGGAGCTTACATTATAATGTATGGAGACAAACGATAAACAAACATAAACAGATACAGTATATATCATACTAGAAGGAGCTGATTGCTGTAAGGAAAAATAAAGCAAGGAAAGGGGCTGGGGTGCGATTGTTAGAGGGAGAGGTTGCAATTTTACATAAGGTGATCAGAGAAGGACTTACTGAGTGGCTATTTGAGGTGAAGGTGTTGAGTGAGGAAGCCTGGCAGATATCTGGGAAAGTTTTAGTGGATATCTGGGAAAAGTCTGGTGGATATCTGGGGAAAGTCTGGTGGATATCTGGGGAAAGTCTGGTGGATATCTGGGAAAAGTCTGGCGGATATCTGGGGAAAGTCTGGTGGATATCTGGGAAAAGTCTGGTGGATATCTAGGGAAAGTGGCAGATATCTAGGGAAAGTCTGGTGGATATCTGGGGAAAGTCTGGTGGATATCTGGGAAAAGTCAGGCGGATATCTGGGAAAAGTCTGGTGGATATCTGGGGAAAGTCTGGCGGATATCTAGGGAAAGTGGCAGATATCTAGGGAAAGTCTGGTGGATATCTGGGAAAAGTCAGGCAGATATCTGGGAAAAGTCAGGCGGATATCTGGGGAAAGTCTGGCGGATATCTGGGGAAAAGATGTTCTAGTTAAGGGGAAGAGACAAAGCTTGAAGGCAGAGCTCTACTCTGTGTGTTTGGGGACAAGAAAGGCGGGGTGGCTGGAGAGGAGCAACTGACGGGTGGACTAATAGTGGTGGTAGTAGTAGTAGGAGTAATAGAAATAATAATATAACAATTGTAAATACCACTTGTCTAACAGTTGCTTTTTGCCAGGCACTGCTCCAAGTTCATTAAACAGTGGCAGCAAGAGATGAGGTCAGAGAGGTAAAGTGAGACAAACGGGTGATCAAGTCACATGCTGTTCTTGTTGGCCAGAATAAGAACTCTGGACTCTGAGTGATGTGGAGCCACTTTTAGGTTTTGAGCAGATCAGTGACAATCTAACTTAAACATTAATAGGAGCACCGAGGCTGCTGTGTTGAGAACGGGTGAAGGCTGAAATGGGAGGGCCAGTGAGGAAGCTGTTGTAATCTGCGCAACGCTCGGTGCCTTGGAGGTGGGGAGCAGTAGTTAGAATCTGGATATGGTGTAAGAAGAGAACTGACTATATTCGTTATTGGATTGGAAACCGGTGAAACAGAAAGAATATACAAGGATGACGCAGAGGCTTTTTTTGAGTGGCTAAAGTGGGGTTTCCACTGACTGAAGTGGAGAAGAGGTTTATCCAAGTGGGGTGAGAACTAGATTTTGATACAGTAAATCTATCCTTTTGCACAATTTTCAACTCCACTGCAAGAAAGAACCATGGTAAGTTAGAAAAATAGGTTAAAAGTCATAGTACTTAAATTCAGCACTTTTGAAAATCAGTCTTTAGATTGATCATTTCTCCAGGAATCCAGATGTGACCTTAGGATATTGGCTTCAACTTTTCCCCCTGTTTCATATGGCACCTGCTTTCTATTCTAATATTAAATTTATGACCTTCAGATCTCTGAATTTCATAAACAAGTATCCTTTAAAAGGGTTTGGAGATTGACATAAGATTGCCAATTTTTAAATTTTCTCAACTGTGTTTAAGCTATAAGTTTTATTTGATCTCAACCTCATTTCGTGAATGGAAGGTTTTTGTGTGTGTTTTTTTTTTCACCAAAAACAAAAAGAAAGAGAGGAATAAAGTGTCCCACAGCCACTTAGCTTTTGTGACTTCTCTCCAACTACATACGTTCAAAAGTGAATACTTTAAAGAGTCTGGGAGTCTGTAAGATGTTTCCGTGGTTCTACCTGCAGAGTATGTGCTCTGGAGTGATTAGGGTGTGGAAGATGTGACCCTTCCCTTTCCTGCTAGGGCTGGGTGTACAGTGAATCTTCTGTTCCTCTAAGTCCCGTGTTCCTCAGCATTGTGTCATTCAGGTCTTTAAGAGGTTTGTTTTTTATTTTATTTTATTTTTTCTGTTTTGTAATAGTTCAAGATAATTTTTGTTAAACATCTTTATTGGAATATAATTTCTTTACAATGGTGTGTTACTTTCTGCTTTATAACAAAGTGAATCAGTTATACATATACATATATCCCCATATCTCTTCCCTCTTGCATCTCCCTCATTCCCACCCTCCCTATCCCACCCTTCTAGGTGGTCACAAAGCACCGAGCTGATCTCCCTGTGCTATGCGACTGCTTCCCACTAGCTATCTATTTTATATTTGGTAGTGTATGTATGTCCATGCCACTCTCTCACTTTGTCCCAGCTTACCCTTCCCCCTCCCCGTGTCCTCAAGTCCATTCTCTAGTAGGTCTGAGTCTTTATTCCCGCCTTGCCCCTAGGTTCTTCATGACCATTTTCTTTTTAGATTCCATATATATGTATTAGCATACAGTATTTGTTTTTCTCTTTCTGACTTACTTCACTCTGTATGACAGACTCTAGGTCCATCCACCTCACTACAAATAACTCAATTTCGTTTCTTTTTATGGCTGAGTAATATTCCATTCTATATATGTGCCAGATCTTCTTTATCCATTCATCCGATGATGGACACTTAGGTTGCTTCCATGTCCTGGCTATTGTAAATAGAGCTGCAATGACCATTGTGGTACATGACTCTTTTCGAGTTACGGTTTTCTCAGGGTATATGCCCAGTAGTGGGATTGCTGGGTCATATGGTAGCTCTATTTTTAGTTTTTTTTAGGAACCTCCATACTGTTCTCCATAGTGGCTGTACCAATTTACATTCCCACCAGCAGTGCAGGAGAGTTCCCTTTTCTCCACACCCTCTCCAGCATTTATTGTTTGTAGATTTTTTGATGACGGCCATTCTGACCAGTGTGAGATGATATCTCATTGTAGTTTTGATTTGCATTTCTTAATGATGTGGAGCATTCTTTCATGTGTTTGTTGGCAGTCTGTATGTCTTCTTTGGAGAAATGTTTATTTAGGTCTTCTGCCCATTTTTGGATTGGGTTGTTTGTTTTTTTTGATATTGAGCTGCATGAGCTGCTTGTAAATTTTGGAGATTAATCCTTTGTCAGTTGCTTCATTTGCAAATATTTTCTCCCATTCTGAGGGTTGTCTTTTCGTCTTGTTTCCTTTGCTGTGCAAAAACTTTTAAGTTTCATTAGGTCCCATTTGTTTTGTTTGTTTGTTTTTTAAAATATTGTGGCACTTAAAGGAAAGCCAAGTATTTCATCAGATATGCTCAGCCACAGAACTAGCAATCTATTCCATGCTATAGGAAAAACAGGCTGTGATTGGCTTGGACTTCATTTTGTACCTTCTTAAGAAATTCTGAAGGGTAATTTTGGCTGGATGTAATTTTTGCAATAAGGAATCACTTTACTCCATCCTAAGATACGGTTCCACTATGGTCTCAGAACAAAGGATAATCTTTTACATAGAATATTACAGCCTATGGAAAATACATTTCATTGCCCTTATTTTTCTCATTTTGTTGTAGGTGGGTAAATATTTCATTATGGATATTCCTCCATTCTCAGACCTGCAATTGAAAATCAGTAATTTAAGGGAATGGTTTAGTTTCCACAAATGAAAACATGTGGGATCTTGGTTATCAGGCAGTGGAAAAAGTACCATCTCCTTGCTCCCTGGTGTTCTTTAGAGATAGAATGGAAAGGTCTCACATGTGTCAGGGCTGGGCACAGAGACATACACATCTTTGGGGAAAACAAATGTTAGTACCTACCTGTTGCTTCATCATCCTTCCCTCCTTGATCCCACTTGTAAATGTCACAGCTGGGTATTTGTGGCTGTGGCTAGATCAGGAGATGCCATTCGGTGGAGACAGCTGAGTCTTGAGTCAAAGCTCAGGTCTCTCTGAGGTGTCAGAGTGGAGAACAGGCAAGTTCAAGGTGTGAAAGGAGAGTTGAGCTGGCATCCTAAAACATAAACCTTGTTGGCAAATGTGGGCAAGGGAAGTCCAAGTGACAGGTGGTTGTTGATGTTAGGGATCAATTGGATATCAGGAAACAGGTGAGCAGTGGACACCAGCTGAGAGCAGTGATGTCATTCAAGTCAACAAACGTTTATAGAGTCACTGCTACATGCAGCTAAGTGCGCTCAGATTTCTGAGCTGGGAGCAGCCTAGCATGGGACAAGTATAACTGACGTTTGATTGCTGACCTTGGGCAAGGACAATCAATCTCTGCTCTGGCTTTAGTAACCCAGTTTGGGCAGATAAGACTCAGTGAGAACTGTGATGGGGGTGGGGTGGGGGATGATCAATTTCTGCCTGTGCTGATGATTGTAACCAAAGGCAGGGCCCCTGGAAGACCCACAACTTCAATGCTCCGTGTGGGTGGGCCATCCCCATTCTTGTCTGCCCCCCCCCCTCCACCCCCACCCCCCGGTGCTAGGTTTCCTTTCTTCTATGTGTTTCCAAAGCAGAATTCTTTCACGCTGACCTTTACTCAATAGAGGTCTTAACCTAGAGTCTGGGTCGAAGGGACACGCTGTTATAGTCTGGAGCCATGTGGACCTTGACAATCAAGTTCTTGATAAGTGAAGTTCCATTATTTTGATTGTGCACCCCTCCCCCCAACCACCCACCTGCGAAGCAGCCATTGACCTCGAGACATTACAGAATATTAAGCACACGAATGAAAATGAAAGAGAGAGAGGTCGGTTTTCGTTCCTTCTTTTTCTTACTGGGTCAACAATTAACCACTTTGGAAGGAGCAGAGCTGAAGTAATCCATCAGAAATTGGCACTGGGTTTCTGGGAGCCCCAAGTCCAACAAACCTCTTCACTAGTGTGTTTGTCTAGGAATCGGGAATAAAGAAGCTTGAGTGTTGGTTTATTTTATGTTTCCAACTAAGGGTAATTACATAAATACTAGAAATTTTGCAGGGGAAAAACCCCTTAATTTCACTAAATGATCGATCTAATAGTCAAGAGATACTTGAATGCATAGAGATTAGAACTGGATAATTTGGACTTTCTGCAAGCAGAACGGTTCTTTTCAGAAGCCGTCCCCAAAGTCTGGGAATTTGTTTCTGGTTAGAAGTCTAGTATTCAGACTAATGTCGCATCCTCCTTATGAAAAAACCCACAATTGGGTGCCGGATGCAAGTAAAGAGTGATGTTCTTCAACCCTATGTAGTCGGCCCTCTGTCTCTGCGGTTCCGCGTCCGTGGATTCAACCCAACTGGGATCAAACGTATTCGGAAAAAAAATTCTAGAAAGTTCCGAAAAGCGAAAGTTGAATTAGGTACAGACCAGCAACTATTTACATAGCATTTACATTGTATTTGTAACTATTTACACAGCATTTACACTGTTTTTAGGTATTATAAGTAATTTAGAGATGATTTAAAGTATACAGGGTGAATAGGTTATAGGCAAATACTGTGTCACTATGTATAAGGGACTTGAGCGTCCCTGGATTACGGTGTCTGCGGGGTTCTGGAACTGACTGCACACACCTGCGCAAGGCCAGTCAACCTCGGAACCGGGCCCAACTGCACAAGCTCCTCTAGGCGGAGAGGTCTCCTGATAGAAAAGCTGACAGTTGTTTTAGGAGGACGAGGAACTATTTGCAAAATCTGTTTTGCGAACCAATAAGCTACCCTTAAGATTATGAAAATGAGATGGAGAGAAAAGCATTCAGCAACCAACTTGAACTTTTGGGTGGGGAAACCCCTCACACCCCCAGGGCCTCCCTTGCAGAGGCCCAGTGAGAACCTCTGAGAATCCTCAGGGCAGGCCTGGACCCTGGGGGACCTGCCCCGGGCTGGGGCCTGGGCAGTGGGAGTGCCCATCCTGTCCTGGAAACAGCACCGGGCGGGGTTCGCCTGTGGAGCCAGAATCCCTGGAGCCGCATCTCCGTCCTCTCCTAGTGAGGCCTGGAGACGGTTTCCAGGGCCAGTTCCGTTTCAGCCTGTTTCTATTTTAAAGCCTGGAGACAATGAAAGACTAGTGTCTGGTGCCAGTGTCTTTTTTTTTTTTCCTTTTTTTCCACAGTTCACGCTATTCTTAGAAACAGTTGAGCCAGTGGTGGTGGAGGCCGAAGGCTCTGGAACCTTTTCCTTCGTGTGGCAACAACTTCTTTTTCGTGAGGCTGATGTGGCTTGGATTTGCTTCTTCCCTGGGAGCACACACACTGAAGCCTTTGCACATGAAACAGGAAGGACAGGGATCAGGGTGGCAGGCAGAGGAAAAGCAGGACTGGCTTTCCGAGGCTGACCGCTTTATTTATAGCTCCTAAAATGGTGTTTGTTCAACTCTCCTGAACTTTTGTGGACATTCAAATATGGGAACTGTGCTCATAAAAATGCTAATTATATTTCTCAAAATATTTTTAACCATCTGTGACGCTGAGGCTGCATTTTGGCAAAATAGCCTTTGAATATGGTCCTATGGAATTAAAGAAATTAATCCTCCCAGATTTTGTTGAGCACTTACTATGTATGACACAAGTTTACATAAGGTATAGTTTTTGTCTTCATGGAAAAGAAGACATCCACATGGATTTCTACAATAAAAATAACCAGGGAACATTATTACCTCAAAGCATATATTACAAAGGCCGTTTCCGTGTTGAACTAGGAACATTCCAGAATGATTTAATGTTTGCTTTTGTGTATGTTTGAAATTCTCCACAATAAGAATTAGAAGCTATAAGAGTGAAAGAAAGAATAGTATACATTTTGAAATCATTAAACAGGAAAAACCCTGTAGAGTCACTTAAATGATACTTTAAATGAATATTTACCGTCTTAATTGCATATATTAGAAAACGAGAAAGATTAAAAACTCATGAGCTAAGTACTGTCCACAATAGTAAAAACACAACCACAGAGCAAGCAGAAAGAAAGCAGAAGGAAGGAAATCATAAAGATAAGGGTAGCAATTAATGGGCTAGAAAACAAAGTAATAGTACAGAAAATCCACCAAACTAAAAGCTAGTTCCTTGAAAAGAGTGATAAAACAGTCTCTGGTGAGAACGACCAAAAGCAGGAGGAAGGAAGACATGACAGAGAAATAGGACATAACAAGAGGGAGATTTCCAAGCCTATCAGAGCATACTATGAATAAGTTCTTGACAGCATGTTGGAAACTTCGAGAAACTGGACAGTTTCCTGGAAAAATGTCAGTTACAAAAAACTGATGACACAAAAAGATGGAATCTACCTATAATCACAAAAGAAGTGAATCAAGTTAATAATCTACAGCTTTCCCCCAGCCCCTTCCTCTGCAGAAAACAAGCCAGACGCAGCCAAGATTACAAAATCTTCAAAGAACAGATAAGCTCGACTTTGCATAAACTTTTTCAAAGAATAGAAAAAGGACAGTTCCCCACCTCATTTTGTATATATAGACTTGATAATAAAACTGAACAAGTAAGGTAAAATAAAGCAAAATTGTAAGCCATTGACAATTATGAATATGAAGGCAATGATCTGAAATAAATTATTAGCTAACTAAATCCATCAAAATATTTTTCAAAGACATTTTTGTCCAATGAGTGTTTATCTCAATGTTGCAGGATAACTTGCATTAGGAAATCATTTAATGTAACTTACCACATTTGAACATTTAAAGATACGCAAACATTACTATCCATTGCTTAAAGTTTTATGTCTATGTAAAATATAAAACACAATCAAGTTATTTTTCATCTCTGGTGGTGGTGGTTGAGGAGTAAAGTGTGTGCTTCAACTGTCATTAGATGTTTTTTTTTTAAAAAAAGAAAAAGGTAACTGAAGCCAAGCTTCAGTTAAGGCAAACCGTTCTTAGAACCAGTGCATGAGCCCATTTTTTTCTGAATTTTTGAAATATTACACAAGTAAACATTTTAAATTTAAGACAAAAAGAAAAAAGATAAAATTCAAAACTTAAATAAATTAGAAGCTGCACTGTTCTATTGATATTTTCCATTTTTATTCACTGATCTACCAGAAAATGTTCCGTTTATAACTGATTTTACTTGTTAGACCAAGATTCTGAAGGGAAGGTCTTCCTGGCTTTTCTTCCATAAAGTGTTAATAGTGTCTGTGGTTAACATTTTAGAATTCTTGTTTTCCACCTATGCGAAAAAAGTGATATATTAAATAGATGTTTAAAATAGAGAAAAGATTAATCCTCTCATCAATAACCATCATAACCCCACTCCAGACACAAACGGTCCACTCTCTCTGTGCCTTTTTACTTCCTCCAATGCCCCGGGCTCATCGATGTGCTTCTGAGGTTGTAGTTCACTTCTCTCTGCTCTCTGATCCCTCCTCGGGTTTCATCTGCTTTGTCCCTTCATTATTCCCCACATCCGGTATCTCCTCTCCTAATTATCCCAACAGGAGGGACTGACTAGTCACATATATTAGAATATGTTACCTGGTTGTCGAAGTGAAAGCTCTGCCGAGTGTATTTGCACAGAGCAGTAGTTGCACATATACGAGTGTTCCAGGAAAAGGCAAGAGAGCAGCTGAGGGCGTGGCAAGTGATGGGACGGCATAACGATGACACATTAAAGGCTGTGCAGAGCGGGGAGCGCCCATCTCTGACTGAAGAAGTGACAGAGGAGTGTATGTGAAGGAATAGGCATTTGGACTGAAGGAGAAAGGGCCTGGAAGAACTTTGCCTGTGGGAGCTGACGGTGGAAATAACGAGTTGAGACCAGGAAACAAAACAAAAGAAGGGCTGTAAATAGGGTGCTGTAAATGGTTTGGTTCGAATGACTTCAATTAGGAGATCTCAGTCTCCTCCCAAGAAGCCCATTCTACCTCTGTCTCTAGGTTAAATAATTCCTCCTATTGAGCCCAAATCTGTTTTTCTGAAGGTTTCTGGATCTAGCTCTGGAGACAAGAGCCAGCTCCTTCCACGGGAGATGTTTAAAGATCGCCGTCACAGTCTGGCACTCCTCACACGCTATCTTCTCTTGTCTATACCACACATTCCTTGTAGATTCAAGGCTTCCTCAGATGCTGTGTTTTCCCATCTTTTCTGGGTGCTTTCCAGTTTGCCATTTCCCTTTGCTGCATCTGCCTTTGAAAATATAACACCATGAAATGAACAGGACACTGTAGGCACCAGAAGACTGGAGAATGGGATGCCCACCTCCATCTTTCTAGATTGTAAATATCTGTACTCATAACTTGAGATGGACAGCTGCTTTCTTTCGTGTTTTTCTTTTTACTTGGGTGAGGGCTCTAGTGAAGGAGGCTTTTATGTTCTTAATTCCTAGTACTGTGATTTAGATGGCTCCTGCTTGTAACAGATTGTCTTCTCAATTTAAAAATGTTCCGTAACTAACCTTCTGCCCCATAGTTATATCTGCCCACCTCTCCCTCAAGAATGTCACCAGCCAGAGTTTTGCAACTGACAGGTTTATTGGGTCAGTGGTATTTTTTCTGGTGGGGCTTGAAGTCCTGGGTCCTCCTTCACTCTGGCTTCTTAGGATGTTGGGGGTAGGAAGCATCTTCCACCTTTGAGATGATGATGTGATCTTTGCTCACCAGAGGCCACAGAAGGAAGACAGAGGACACTCCTCTAGCCAAGGTCAGAGGTTGGCTGCCCATGTGGGATAAAAGGGCAGCAGAAAAGGGACACCGTAATTGGGTAAATCTGTCAAATTTTCACATTTCCAGTTGCCTACCTGTTCATGTAGATAAAATCTGTCGTTCTCTTTCTCAGGTACTTCACATCAGGTTCTCTGAATCATAGCCGGGTCTCTCTGCATTTTGGGGTCCAACACACATTTCTTGAGTGTTCTGTGATCCAGATACTGTGCTGGATTCTGAAGGTGCTGGATTCTGAAGCTGCCGAGGAGATAAGACCATGCCTGGCCCTTGAGGAGTTTACACTTTTATCGGGGAGACAGACAAGCATGAAGGTAGAGGCCATCTCAGCTACTACTCACTTTATTCTTAATATATCTTCTGGTTTATGTTTTTCTTACATCTTAGTGCAGATTCCAGCTTTCTTGGGAAGACTTCCCAGATTTACCTCCCTTGGGCTCAAACATGATGGCCATTCATGTTGTTACTGGGGGCTCAGATCTGGCTCTTAATCCGTCCTGCATGGTTTGAGGGGAAACCAGGGATGGGCAAGGGAACCTGGATCTGCTCCCTGATCCCACATCTTCTTGGCTGTGCGGCCTCGCTTCAACCTTAGTCCTCTGTTCCTTCATCGTAAAAGGAAGGGAATACGTGTACCTCACAGAACTCTCACGAGTATCTGGGATATAATGTATATAAGAGAATGTACCATATGTTACCTGTCTCAGAGTAGTCACTCATTAAATATTAGTTTTCCCCTTCTTTTCTTCATATCTCTATTTCTTCATCTATTAAAGGGTTAGTCTATCATTTCCAATTTCTCGTCTGCCTCCAAGATGCTGAGATTCTGATATATTGATATTTAGTTATTGCAAAAATAGTTATTTCATGTGTCTTTTATTTTTCAAGCAGTATCATGAGTTTCTTGAGAGTTGTTATAATTTTGTGCTCCAGGCAGTGGTGGGTTTTCTGTGTATGCAGTGGATATCATTCATCTATGTGTCGTTACATACCTATCATGTCTGTTTGTCTTGTTTTCTGTTAAAAAACACGGACTCCTTGAGAAAGCTTCTTGGCCATATCCCCTCTGCACTGTTGTACACTGTTGTACAAAGGGGAGATTGATAAATATCAAGAGTGGATGGGATTACAGGTTATCCTCCATTGAAGTTCATGCTTCCTTTAAACATTATCTCTAGAATTGCTTATATTCACAGTAATTAATCTTCCATAGAAACCTTCAGTTAGCGTAAAGCGTTCCTCAGATATCCTATCCTAATAATAACGTTTCCGAGTTGTCGTCATTTTTTTCATTTGATATATTCTTTAAGAGTTTGCTCATGAGCTGTTGAAATTCAAGTACTTGCCACAATTGAATTTCAAATCTTATCTCTATTTTATAATCTGATATGTATTCCTACTGTGCTTTGGCTCCAAATATAATAAAAATCACATTTCAGAAATCCAAATTTTATCTCAAGGGAGATTTCTGCTCTTGTTAATGAACAGTTTGTATACATTGAACGCTTCTGAGAAAGTTTAGTCAAATGGTCCTCAAGCCTCTTACTCTTTGGAAGGTCATTATAGTCTCTACTAAATACAAAACAAACAGCAAACCCTGTTATTAGAAATTCTCCCTGAGACCGAAAAAGCTGAATATTTAAAAATGACACCCTGCCATTGCTTGGAGAACTGAATCCTCTCGGTAAACGCATATTCACTTATTGTTTTCCCAGACAGCAAATATGACTGACGTATTACAGCGTTTCCTTGTTTGTACTCAAGTAGTAAAAGTACTACCTCTTTAAGTGAGATCTTATCCCGGTTAACAATTTAGTTAATAATTAGTTAGTTTAAACCCCTTCTAGAACGTAACACTTGATCTAAGTACATCCTTGGTCCCTGCTAGTCTCAAGGAGTTATCTGGAGACTTTCAAAAAACCTCAGGTTTAGGAACGTCTAGGAGAGTGCTGTCACACGTGAGCCTTTTTCCCCCTTTTCTCTTGAAAAGAATAAAAGTCTGATAGATAAACCATATATTACATCTCCATGTTGCCTTTAAATCACTCCGCTTGTGTCAAGGACTAATTCTAAATGCTTTGGTTTCTAATGGCTACACAGCAGTTGATAGCTTGACGGGACTGTGGCTCTTTGTGTGCCTGTGTGTGTGCATCTGTGTGTACCACATAGTAAAGTAAATGATTTTGTTACCTAATAGCTTCTGGACTAGCTTGAGATATTAAGGCTTAATTTACTCAGTCTACTTAAGCACGCTTAACTCCAGGTTTCTGGAAAAAAAAGAAGCCTATTTATAAGATAAAAGAAGGAGCAACCCTGGCCTTCCCCCATCTCCCGTCCCTCCCTGGTCTCATGACCTGAGTGATCTTTTCCAGGGTGAAGCAGGCTCAGGACTTTGGAAGTTCGTGCCCCTTGGGTCATGACCCGGCTGTCCTGAGCACCCACGGTTTTGAAGCCTTTGTTTGGTCTTATAAGAAATATTTTCAGAGTTAAGATATATGTTTATATACGTATATATAGCTGTTTTATTCTTATAACAACTCTGTGAGGGAGGAACTATGATTTTCCCCCTATTATAGGTGAAGAAGCTGACGCTCAAAGAGGTTAAATGATTTACTTCAGTTACTACACATTGAAGCTGAAATTTAAAAAAATGAATCTTGCCTCAAAGCCCTTGATCTCGACCGTTTTGTCATATGTCACACACATATATTCTAGCTGAAAACATTTCCATAATGCAGCTGAAATTCCTCTTGACCCCCCATCTCATACTATAGTCCCCCTCCCAGAAACAACTGCTCTTATGAGTTTTCCAAATCTTTGTCTTTATGCATTTGTAAAATACGTATATGCAATGTGATTTCTTATTGTGGGATTTAAAAAATACGAACCACATCACACTGTATGTCTTAACCTATAACTTGTTTATTTTAATGTCACAACATATTTTAGAGATTTTTTTTTCCACTTCAGTACAAAGGTTGGGCTTTATTATTTTTTTACTGGTATCCTAGTATCCTGTGTTATGGATAAACTCTAAAATATTCTATCACTTCCATACTGACATTTGGTGATTCGACTCTTTTTTTTAAATAAAACAAAGATGCTGCAATAAGCATCCTTGTGTAGCTCCTTATGCACGCTTCTTGTTATTTCTAAGAGGATAAAATCATGCCAACATGCTGTAGTGTGATTCCTAGTGCACCAGCTGACTACTTCACTTTATCTTGTCCTCCAGCCTAAGAGAAATTCAGTTAGAACTTTACAAAATTGTCTGTACAGGTGGTGTTTAATTTTTTAAAAAAATTCTTCCCTGTTAGTGTCCAGGGGTTCCTAGGATGAGTGTGTGCCTGACCCAACATGAGGCCGATCACATGACCACAATGAGGGCGGGTCCCTTGCCTTTGGTCAAAACTTCCCTGGAGGAGAAAATGATCTGAGAAGGCATCCCCCCACGTGCCTGCTGGGGTCTTCCCTGAATGCTGGCCAGTGACCTTTCTCCTGCACGAATCACTTGAGTTTGGGACAAAGCACCCCTTGTATTTATACCTTGTATATATTTCATATTATATAAGGACAGCTGGGTTTTGAACTTCTCCCCCCAATTTGTGGATGGTTCCATAGCAGCAGCAGTGGGTTTGGGGCCTGTGATATCACCGAAATGTATGTCCAGATCCTTGGCTTCCTGTGGAATCTCATTTCCATGGAGAATCATGTGTTTCTTCTCCATATCTTCACACCTGAAAATTCTCCAAATTTTCAACTTTCATGGAAATGTTCTCTTATCCAATGAACAACTTTTCACGCTGGTTGGACCACTTATTAAAGCAGTTCCCTAAAGCACTTTTTCTTATATAATAGAAAGGAAACACTGGACTGCTTTACATTCTAGATCTGAGTTAACTTCAGAGGTTTTTATCCTACTCTTTAATTTATCTAAAAGTCCTTTTTAAAACCCTGACTTTCTTAGGTATTCACTTCTCTAATTATCAGATACTCTAATTATCAGATAACTCTATAAAAACTAGCTAATTTGGCCACTTTTCCTCTTTTGATTAGGACAGTTTTATTTGTTTTTATCCTACAGCTCAGGGCTTTGCCAATCTCTGTAAAATACATTCTGACATCTGAGATTTGGTCATTTTTTTAGAGTCCTAGAATTGGAGAGCTGGACGTTCCCTCAGCTGTCACTGAATCCACATAAAGACGCTGAGTGGTTGAGTGAGTGTCTTTTTTAAAAAAAATTATTTATTTAATTTATTTGTTTTTGGCTGGGTTGGGTCTTTGTTGCTGTGCATGGGCTTTCTCTAGTTGTGGCGAGCAGGGGCTTCTCTTGTTGTGGAGCACGGGCCCTAGGCACGCGGGCTTCAGTAGTTGTGGCATGTGGGCTCAGTAGTTGTGGCTCGCGGGCTCTAGAGCACAGGCTCAGTAGTTGTGGCACATGGGCTTAGTTGCTCCACGGCATGTGGGATCTTCCCAGACCAGGGATTGAACCCGTGTCCCCTGCATTGGCAGGCGGATTCTTAACCACTGCGTCACCAGGGAAGCCCTGAGCGAGTGTCTTAATGATGGGCTAGAACTCAGCTCGTCTCAGTCAAGTTCACTGCTGCTCTATCTGCTGATGGAGACTGGGATTTCTAAGCCAGAACTTGGGGAACAGTTGCCATGCAAGGAGATCCAAGTTCTTTGGCCAGTGGCTCGGGTTTTTGGGGGGAAGGTGTGGGTGAAGGGACTGGGAGAGTTTGTGGGGATTACAACACACTGCAAACCCTAAGCAAGAGTAAGGAGCTCCTGTCGGTTTTTGTAGCTGGTGGCTCTTGAGGGTGTCTAGAGCAGGGCTGACGGGGTCTGGATTTCCTGGGCTTTCTCACTCCTCACACCCTTTGGAGGCAGGGATTATGAGACTCTTCTGCCCAAGACAACCCAGCAGAGATGCCAAGAGCCCCAGCGGACTTCTGTGGGGCTTGAGGTGGGGAAGGTGTTTCTCCTGGTGGGGCAGGGGTTCAAGGAAATGTTTGTCACCCCTTTATTGAACGTCTGGCTCTGTAGGATGAGAGGCCATTTCCAGCTGTAGTGCTCTGAGCTGGACACGTTCCCAGCCTTTCTGGCCCATGGAGGGAGGTGGCATCCTTGTGACTGTGAGTTTCACATCTTCGTGGATATTTCTGGCAAATAAATCCCCTTGACGGGACCTGCATTGATGACCACGCTCTGAGATGCCTCCTAGGGCAGGTTTGTGGCGTGGGGTTCAGGGCGGAGCCCCGACAGGTGAGGGCCTGGGGGTGAACAGGAAAACGCAATCAGGGCTCCTCTGGGGCATGGAGTTCTCCTCCTGGACTTGCCCTTTCTTTGCCCCGTCTTCTTCCTCTTCTTTCTCTTTGCCAAAACGTTAGGAGGGGTGGTGTCTTTGGGGCCCTTCTTGCGCTCCCCCCTCCTCCATTCCACCTGTACTTGTTGACTCACTTGATGGAGGATTACATCACTGGCTTCCAGGCAACCCGGCTGGCCCAACATGCTGAGGTCGGCTATTCTAAGAGGACATGCCCACTATTCGGCCACACTGACCCTGACTAGGTGCTGCCAAGCAGATCCCGGCGGCTCCCCAGCTGACAAAGGTGGAGTGGGCCATGGAGCGTTGGGCCCAGCAGGCACTTGTGCTCCCACTGGTGGGGAGTCTAGAAGGCAAGGGGTACTGAGAAAAGGAGGCGAGGAAGTAGGACGCAATCCGAGGAGCCCGGCACTACTTCAGTTCCTCACTTTAACTTTGTTCTGGCAGCCTTGGGACCGTTCCTGTGCGCAGGTCTAAGAAGCGTCACAACTAGGCAGCGCTTTGCCTCCAGCTCTTCCTGCCAAGTGCAGGAGGAAATGCAACACCATGTATACAGGGTCCAATAACTTTTGTCTGATCTGTCCTGGGAGTCATATGCATATGAGCATTTCTACTCAATATTGACAGTATTATAACTGCACGAAAGACACATTTTCCTCCAGAATGACTACCAAAGGAAACTATTAATGGCATGACGTTGATATGGCATCCTCAGTGTACTTTCCTGGGATTTGTATTTATTCTCCAGGCTATATTTATCTCCGTTGCTCTTGGGCAGGGAAAGAGGCATTTCCCTAAGCACACAGCACTGTCTGAAGGTACAAATGTGGGCTAAAGCTCAGTGTCTCTTTAATTAATGTTAAACCAGTTGCCAGATCGTGCAAAGCATCGCCTTCGAGACTGCTCTGGATTCTTCGCTACTGAGTCTGTTTCCTGTGGCTCTTTGGCCCCAAAGCCCTCTTTTTTGTTTTTCAATTTCTCTTTCCCATTGAGCCCTAATGTGCAGGAAATAGTGTATCCTGTACTCACCAGCTATGGCTTTTGAGGTAAAATTTAAAAGTGGAACATGGCTTCTCTGAGACTCTAGAAAATTCAGGGTATTGATTTGCCTTTACTGTGTGGTGAAAAGGCTTTGATTTATTTACCTTTTTAATCTTCAAATCTTGACCCCAAATAAAAGTGACAAGAAAAATGAGCTTTGAAAGGATAGTTTTGGTTCTGTAACCAAATGGCCAGGGCGTTTTCCATCCACTTCTGGGCTGTGTGGGGATCAAGGTCTGATGGGAACAGATGTCTTCTGAGTCTCGTGATGACCCTGGGGTTGAGAGCAGGGCCCTGGCGAGGAGAGAGACGGGGCTGCTCAGTCCTGGGTGTGGTTTCTGGGAGCACAAGGAAGGAGAGCCATTCAGCTCTCCCGTTTCCTCCTACCAAGTCCCACAGGGTCTGAAATGCTGAAATTTGAGATTAAATCTTCTAGGTTAAGCACCTCTCCCCGCTGGGTCCTCACCCAGGGGGAAAATCCAGATCTTGTCACTAACACCTTGGTGTGAATTTATTTCTTATCCTTAGTAGCTGGAAACGTCATAGAAAGCATTAATGAGTTTGTCAGTGAGTCTAAAGCAGCCCCCCTGGTTTTGCAAATCAAGTCTTACTGGATCGCAGCCATGCCTGTCGGTTAACATAGCACTGTGGCTGCTATTGCTTCGCAAGAGCAGGGCTGAGTAGTTTCCAGAGAGGCCTCGTGACTCCCAAAGCCTAAAATATTTATTAGCTGACCATTTACAGAGAACTAGGTGGACCTTTGGTCCAAAGTTGTGATGTCTAATACAGTAGCTACACTCACATGTGAAAATGCAAATGCAAATTTCTTAAAAACTAAATATAATTAAAAATCCAGTTCCCCATTGGCACTAGCCACCTGTGGCTATTAAGGCCACCATGTTGACAGTGCAGATAGACTATTTCCATCCCTGTAGAAAATTCTTTTGAAACATATATTAATTGATAATTTATATATTAACATATATTAATCCACTCACAACCCAAACATATCAAGTTCTTTGATCTCTATCACTTTTTGTAATCAAAAAAATCATCTCAGGGAATGACTGTTAAACCCATTGCCTGTCTCTGGGGAGTATAGTAATCCCGGTTCTATGAATAATCCTCCGTACAGAATTCCCCACAGTATATTCATGATCTAATTTATTAAAGTGGCTGTTTTCATCTCACATTTGAATCTAAAAGCTATAGGCATGCTAGCAGTTTCCACACATTTCATGACCCTGGATTCACAGTTCCTTGCTGGCCTCTTGGTAGGAGATACAGGCTCCCTGGACTGCAGAGTTGGAAGGAAGGTCACTCCACACCACAGCTTGAGAACCCTTGTCTGCGGCCACAAGACAAGGGCAGCAAACTCTTCGAAAGAAGGTGTGAAGGCATCGCTGGGGCTCTGAGAGAGCTGCGTCCCTGAGGAAGGATTTTGGAGGCTAGGGGAATCATTGCTCTTGGTCTTGGCAAAGGTTTGGCTTTCTGCAAGATGCTATCTGATATCTTAAGAACTGGTAAAGAAGTGGGGGGGACCTGGGGAATGCTCTTCTGATCTGAGAATCACTTCTGTTTCAGGGCGAAAGGCTAAGTTGTTCAAAGAGATCCAACCGTGTGGTAGCTTAAAAGACAAAAATGTTTCTTTCTTTCATATGACAGTCCAAGGTGAATATTCCAGATGCAGGCTGCTTAGTTCCACAGTTATTTAAGGATATAGGTTCCTTCCAAGCCTTTGCTCTGTCCTCCCTGGAAGAGCTATCATGTGCGTGGTCGAAGCTGGTTAGAGCCACGTCCAAGTGTACACTTGTGGGAAAGGGACCAAGTGTGGAGGGGGGATGCCTGTCCCCGGCAGTGCAACTCGGCTCTGCTCAGGGGCCACTGGCCTGGATCATGACACCTAACTGAAGGGTGGCTGGAAATGAAGTCTGGACTCGTGCTCGGGAAGAATTTGGGTTTTGGTAGACTGCCGGCACTCTCCACTAAACTCTCCTCTGCTCAGTTCTTGATATTTTCTCCCTTTCACACATCAAGATTCCACCAAGAAAACGTGTTGTTTGTATCTCTCCTTCTCTTCCCTATTTACCTCCCTCTCAACCTTCCCCCGCACCAAAAGAAAGAAAGAGAGTTAGTTTTTCCAAGCTTTTTACTTTTGTTTCAAAAGTGTCAAATCTCCAAAACACATACACTGGGTTGATAATATATTACATTTCCACGACCCTTTTCTATGTAAATGGGAGCTATTGAGCGTTTTCCTGGAGCAGGGGTGGTGCGGGAAGCCAAGCCCTCTCATCATATCTTCAACAGCCGGAAACAGAGATGCAACCATCAGGTTCTTAGAGCCAATCAGCTGTGTGCCGGCCCCACAGATCCTCATTACTTTGTCCTCTTCATTCCACGAGAGCAGCTCCAAGTCCTGACAGCCAGTGGGGGTCATTGACGTGGAAATGCTCAACCCCAAGTGCCCCAGCTTCCCCCAAACAATTGCTGGATTGTTCCGGGGACCTGCCGATGCAACCGCGCTCCCGCTGAGAAGTTTGCCCCGTAATTAGCAAGCAGCAGCTGCCAAGCCCATCAAAAGGTTTTATGTGATGAAGTGAAGGAGACAAAGCAGCCTCTTCTCCTTCTCTGGCGGGGAAGACAGTGGGTTTTTGAATGGAACTGACACTTCTGTAAAGGAAACGAAGCGAATTTGGCTTCCATTTCACACTCGTGCTTTCCAGACTGATACCGAATCTACGAGGCTCATCTCTCGAGCCTGGTCCCCTGGAACTGGGCTGATGGGGCGGCAAAGTCTTGATGGAGCTCAGGGAGGAGAATAAAGCCCACCCCATCTGTTCTGCACCTGAACAACCCTTAATAACCTCTGGGAATTCTCAAAACGGAGACAGTGCTGCACTCCCTCAACATGGAAAGGAAGTTCAACGTGTGATAGGTTGAAACTTGACATTGATTTTTTTGTAGTTGAGGAAATTTACAATGAAGTAGGATGAGACCAAAGTTACTCAGTGCTAGAGGAACACCATTCCCTGTAGACCTGTGATTAAAGTAAATAGGAATTTCTTATCTTTTATCTGCATTGAATGAAAACATACAGTTGTAGAGAGATATTGTGAGTGGTGGGAAGAGAAGCAGAGGGCGAGGAGGCCTCAGCAGCCTTGCCTGTAAACTGGGAACATTCACTCAGTCACCTTCAGAATCTTATCCAACTCCAACTCTACATGGATAGATGGATGGCGTCCTTTACCAAACACTGTAATAATGTAATGTTCTTAAAGTGGTTTTAGGCAAAGTCTCTCTCTGTCTCTTTATATACTTATATTAATATTCATACATGGACAACATTCACAGGAGATACAATGAAGCTTTACGGACACTAATGCATTAGCTATTTTTCCCTTATAGTCACACCAGTTAGAAATACATCCGAGTTCAAAATGTGATTCTCATGCGTCTGAGTTGAATGAGAATGGAAATACATAGTTACTTGGCATTTTAGCTATCTCAAAATTGATATATTGTTATTAATATCGTCATACTTACAACTGTGATGAAGATGATAGTGCTATGAATGATATATCTAAAAAAGCAGAAGTTCTAGTGATATCTTCTCTACGCTGATCTTTTAAAATGGAAACTTTCTCATTTGCAGTAGCTCTCACTGTAGATTTAATTCTTAAAAGGCCTTCAGCCACTTGTGTCATCATAGAATTGGGGAAAAATATACAGTGCATAATTGTAGATTGCTTATTTTATTTTCCAAACCATGCCATCTCTTGGTGGGCTGTAAATTGTAACCAGGTAACGAAATTAAAATGCTGGCATCGAGAGCACGTGGTCACCTGTGGAATGAATAGCATATGAATATGTATTGGGGAATTTTGTTCGATTTCAGATTATCCAATAGCATGAAACAGCAGCTGCTATATGGCCTCTGAGATAATATAGTGAAGGAAAACAGGTTAGTTAACCTAGAGGATGATGCAATTAAGTTTTATTTTTCCATTACTGTACATGTTATAATCTAGACCATTACGCGTCTCAACGCCAGAGACGAGACAAGTCAATGAAGGTAGTTAGGAAATAAGCCCTTCTATTATTTCTTTGCCTTTATTTTCCCCACTGTATTCACAGCTTACATCACCGCACATAGGAAGAATTCAATAAATATTTGTTCCATGAATGAATGAATGAATGGATAAGTGAACTTCGGAAGAAGTTCCTACAATGTCTTTGTGAGCCCCAGAGTTACATAAAGCTCTCCGAGACCAAAAAGATGAAGAACTTCTAATCTGTCTGGGACTAAGATAGGCGTTTTATTTACTTTTGTTGTCATCTGAGCATAGCCCACGGTTGCTTTCAGTCATGGAGGAATTTCAGCTTCACCTACTTGGACGTCGTGGAGGTGGTCAGCAGGACTGAGCTGGAACCTGGGTTTCAATCCTCTTTCTCTCTGAGCTGCAGAGTTTAATATGTTTATCGTGACTGAACAACATTTGTTTGTCGATTATTTTCAAATGTATGCTGAACACCCTTCTGGGCTGGGCACAGTGCTAAGTTCTAGAGACTCAGAAATGAATGATTTCTGCCCTTCTATGGAGGAGCCCTAAGTTTGTCAGGGGAAAGAAACATGTAGAGAGCCAGTGGTGAGCGGAAAATTTGGAACCTGGATCTGGCCTTTTCTAAGCAGGTGGCCGTCGCTGAGTGCTAGCTCAGTTTCTTCACGTGGGTATCTTCAATACATGGGTATCTTCAATACATGGGTATTGCTGGCATACACGGGGATTGCTAGTAAATGGCACATTTGAACTCTGACCTCTTGGAGTCCTGTGTTCGCTGTATCTTTGCTATTGGGTGGGGCTGTTTCAGGTGGGCTGAGGTGGGAGGTGTCTTTTACCACAAGTTTGGGTCCCTTCGCGGTGCAGTCTGGCCCCCAGGGCCGCCTGTGTCCCAAGGATTCCAGGCTGTCTGTTCATTGTTTGCTACTTCTTGTTGTTTACACTCTCTTTCTCATCTCGCTGTGAAAATAGAGCATAATCTTGGTACTACTTCCATAACCTTCTGTACCTGAAGCAAATTTACAGCTCATTGAAAGTTTCCAACATTCTTTTCTATAGTTGCTGGAAACAAAATGAGGGCTTCTGTGCACATGTTTGTGTTTAAAATTTGGGTGTGAGACGAGGCTTCCTTTTTGGTTCCTGGCTTGGTCTTTCCCTACAAGTTCAAGTTTTTTAAGCCGTAATTTTTTGGGTTAATTTGTACAAAAGAGAAAACTTCAGAGAAAAATAAGATGTGAAGTGAGCATCCTGGGTGAAGAGGATTATAGAGAGTGTGTGTGTGTGAGGACTTATGAAGAGGTGGATTTGAAAGCACTGAGAATATTGCCTTTAAGGGATGATGCTGGTAAGTATGGTAGTTAAAAAAAGACTGCAAATTTCTTGACACGACTCCCTTGAGAGTTGGGGGTCTACGTCCTCTTCTTAAATCTGGGTGGGCCTGTGACTTGCTTGTAACCAGTGGAATGCTGCATGACAGTTTCATGGCTTGGATGGAGAAGACGATGCAGCCTTTGCTCTATTGATGGGGACACTCACTACCGGGGCCCTGAGCGGCCATGCAGTGAGGAAGCCCACACCACGGGAGAGAGGGCACACGGAAGTGCTCCGGTTGAGGTCCCAGCTGACAGCCAGCATCAACCACCAGACCTGTAAGTGAAGGTGCCTCCAGAAGGTTCCAGTCTCCAGCTGTTGCATCAGCTCCAGATGTAGAGTTTTTCCAGTTGAGGTTCTAGATATTGCTGAGCACACATAAGCAACTGTCCTTGTACTCTGACCAAATTCCTGACCCACACAGTTTGTGAGCATAAAGAAACAGTTGTTTTGAGCTGTTAAGTTTTGGGGTAATTTGTTAGGCAGCAGTAGTAGCTGGGGGCATGGGAATAAGGATGGGGGGAGGGAGGGACAGCGTTACCCTCCCTTTTCCTTTGGCACCATGTGTTCTGCCGCAGAAGATTTTGCCCTGAACCAAGACCAGGGCAAAGTAAGAAGACTGGGCATAAGGATCCAGAAGAGGCCTTAGCATCAGTTTCCAGGGAAAAGAGAAGGAGATAGGCAGGAATTTCTCATGGCCAACAGCTCTAGGCAGCCATTTTCAGGCAGCCCAACCTTGATCCAGTATAAACATACCAGTGGGGACTCCTGCGAAAGATCCTTTATAAGAGCCAGCGTTTCAGGGATGGGGATTCTCTTTTTGCAAACTCAGAGGTATACACCTGTTTCCTAGTCAAGATTTTTCAAAGGGAATATTTCTATATGGACTGTGGGAATGGCCATGCTCTTGAGTGTCTGAGAGTGGAGAGGAAAAGCACAGGTGAACTAATGGGCAGGATTGCTCTGTCGAGGCCAAGTTAGGTCCATGGAACCACAGTAGGGAGAGGGTCATTGTCCCGACCAGAGCAGGGCTCAGCCATTGAGAGTCAGGGATTCTGCTCCAGAAGCCCTGCCGCAAGGTACAGCGTGGTTCTCACAAGGCGTCCAGATACCCTGCTACAAAAATAAAGAATCCGTAGAGATCTGGTGCTCACTAGACCCAGTATGAAGTTTTCCCCTAGGATATAATTTATAGATTAATCTATTTTTAAAAGTAAGTAAAAAGATCTCAACTAGGGTAGAAAAGGTTTCCAACTCAGAAGGTTTCTTAAAATGTTCTTATGAATAGACTGTTTTTCTAATTTCTGCCCTAAGTTTGTATATGATATATTATTACACCAGAATGTGAAACCAGCCAAATGAGCCCCAGGAAAGAAATATTGCTCCAAAGTAAATATAGGAACTTGGTTAATACCGCATGATCAGATATCTTGCAAATAAGACACACAATTAAACTATCATCGTATATGAGATTGGGAGTTACAGATTGTATGAGATAGTCCCACCAAGCTCAAGTGGAAATATGATACACTTTCTGAGCCTTGAGAAGAATTCTGGGAAAAGGAAACTTTGAACCTGTACAGGGAGGCAAGCATGATTATAGAGAAATATGGCTGAAAAGTAGGGGACACACAGGAACAAAAGCAGATCATAAATCTTTAATGTAGAGCAAATGTTTAGCAAACCATTGTAGCTGCAGGAAGGGATAAAACATCTGGGGACGTGAGGCGATTCTCAAATTTTAGTAAGCACCCGACAGAACAACACTTGCGGGTTAAATGCTATTAAAGCATATACATATTTAAAAGAATCTTCTCACAGAAAAGAAATTCAAAGCGAAACAAGGGAACTACTTATGTTAAGCAAAACAGTGAAAAGCCACTAAATGAAAGAATTAAGGATGGGGAGGCATTTAAAAAAACTCATTAGAGTGTGATTTTACCTTGCCACATACATAATTTAAGAGAAAGTTTACTTTAAGTAAAGGGTAGGAAAATGGAAACTACAAACCAAGAGACAATAAAACAAACTCTAAGAAAAAACCTTCTTACTTAAAATAAGTTATTGCTTGGAACTGCAGACATTTTTTATTGCAAAAATATTTTACATTGTGATATTACTTTATTTTAATGAGGCAGCTCAGACAACTTGGGATATATGTTTAGATAAAGGTTAGGAAGAGACGCAGTGTTTTCAAATAAATAAGAAATATTAGGTACAAAAGAAGATTCAAAGATGTCCCTAGAAAACCAGTCTGACTTTTTTTTCCTTTTTGCTGGGGGAAAGTCAGTGTAAATACCTTTTATAGGTAATGAACAACTGCTCTTTGCTTAAGATAGATGGGACCCTGCTCTCCTGACATTGTGTGTTTTTACATTTTTAAGCGTTTTCCTTCTCTCGGGTCTTACAAATGATTGACACGAGTCTGGCAGAGTTGCAGACCTTGGTTTTAAAGGATCAAAGACTGAAACGGAGCTAATTTCTGACAATGATTCTACAGCCTGGAGAGTTAATTAAGTGGGAGAAGATGGCCTATCACCATTTATTGAACTAATTAAAAATAAAAACAATAAAAAACATATCTCAGAGCATGATACAAATTATTATTATTCTCTTTTGCCTTGAAAAATATTTAACCTGACTCTTCTCTTTTGAAGGTTAACCAAAGCTCAGTACATTTTGTTAATTGGTTTATTAACTTCTCAGATCCTGGGATAATTCATATTCAGACTTTCTTATGTAGGCTTACATTCATATCCTTGTGTAACCCATGGTCTCAGATTGGGTTTTCTTACTAAAAAGAAGAGAGTTGGTGTTGGAAGAGAGCTTGAAAGGTTACCTGGTCTTGCCTTCAAGAAGCTGTATTCTAAGTCAATAAATGAAGACATGTAGCCTCCAGACTGGGAGGAGGTTGTAGACCATGGGCTGCCAGTGAGGTCATGATGGGGCAGAATCTCATTGCCTAACTTCACGATCCAGAAATCCGGCCTTCGTCTGCTTCAACAGTAATCATGCTGTGGGGAAGAGGGCATGGACCCATGACGCAATTTCCATGAGAATGACAGTTACAAGAACTGCATTAATCTGGAGAGTGCTTTTTTTGTGTGTGTGGTACTCGGGGGGCCTCTCACTGCTGTGGCCTCTCCCGTTGCGGAGCACAGGCTCCGGACGCGCAGGCTCAGCGGCCATGGCTCACGGGCCCAGCTGCTCCGCGGCATGTGGGATCTTCCCGGACCAGGGCACGAACCTGCGTCCCCTGCATCGGCAGGCGGACCCTCAACCACTGCGCCACCAGGGAAGCCCTGGAGAGTGCATTTTTAACGACCTTTGATCATAAGCTCCTTCTCTACAACAGTTCTCCTTTGAGGTCTTGCAGGCCTTCTACTCACCTTTTACAGGAAGTTTTAGAAGATGCTTGAGTTAGGAGATGCCCCAGCCGACCAGGTCTGTCAAAACCTCCTTATGTTCTATCTCTCGACCTGTTTGAATGGCTTTATTGGTCATGGTGAGTGTATGGCTTATGTAATGAAAGTGTCAGCCTTTGAATAAAGAGCCCTCTAATTCTAATTCAGTCAAGGTTCCTAAGTGGAACACTTTTTCATGAATATTTTTAGTTCTAATCAAGTACCCCTGGACTCAGAAGTGAGGTTTTCCTAAATATTTGTACAGGAGAGAAAAAACCCTGGGACAGATTTTATCTGGCTCACTGAATACTTTTGAAGTCTTGAGTAAGACTGGACATTTTGTAGGCCTTCCTTTCTGTGTCAGAGAAAGTTTCAACAAGGCAGGCAGCTAGATAAAAGAGAAATCCCGGCCTATTTGGAGATGAAAGTTTTCAAACTCGAGAACGCCAAATTCATCAGAGGATATCGCCTCAAAGGAAATGTTTGCTTTCCTTTGAAAATTCATTGTTATAAAGCTCATTGTGTCATTAGGCTAGACGTGTGATTATTGAGAAGCAACTAAAAATAATAAGGGGACACTTCATCAAAGGCATCCTTTTACTATAAGTATAAAATTACCTAATGCTAGGTGACTTTTTTGTATTGAAATTGTGAGATGTGTATATTCTAGGTGTCTGGCTTCCCCATGAAAAGACAATCTGTACCCATCAGTATGTCTAACCAGGAAAACTCCCGTGCAACTACGGCATGGAGAAAAGTTGAGGGCTTTGTTTTTCCTTTTTAAAAATTTTTGGAAACATGGAGAATATTTTACACGGGAACTTCAGAAAAAAGACCTATTCTTCTGCTCCATTTTTGGCCAGGTTGGTCCTGTCCTTTGATAAATGGCAAACTCACTTAATTAACCAACCCTGAGCAGGTCCAGCCACTGACCCTGCTTGGGCTCCGCTCTGGGCAGGAAGCAGTTTTCCCCGAGGCCAGATCTCATTTTCAAGACTGAACCCTGTTGAGATATTGAGGCACTAAATCGATAGCTGGTATTCAGTCAGCCCTGGAAAGAAGACAGTTATCAACAGGAGCTCGGGTGAAGGTGGGTGACAGCAGATACAACGGTGGTTATTTTCCAAAGGACCAGAGGCCTCTGAAGTGTGATGCTGCTTCTCTGACACACCCCAGATCTGCCTCCTCAAGTCTAGTTTTGTGTCAGGCTGGGCCTGTCCTCAGAATATGGTGAACAATTTTGTTCTTGAAACAAGAAAATGCGAAAATATTCACGTGTGTAGTCAAAATGCATATTAAGCCAAAAATAGTTGCCTACATTTAGAGGGAAAAACACTCAGCTCAGGAAGACATGACTATCATGTACCACTGAGCAATGGACCATCTCTGACCAGTCATGGCTTTCTTCAAGTAATGTGTTCCCCCTTCTCCCCGTTCCCCATAGCCCACAATGTAAAACGAGGAAGTCAAACATGGACATGGAGTTTTTAAAACATAGAAAGGATCCTTTGATAAAACATGCAAAGGAAGGCATTGTCCTGATAAGAATAAGGGATTGAAAATGAAAAGACCATTTCCTCCAAGAAGTCATCTTGGATTTGGCAAGAATAGTATTGGGTTTCCCCCTCACCACCACGTGTCTTCCACTTAATGCTGAAAGTTATAACAAAACCTAAGTAAATACATTATATGGGCCTTGATTTCAAAGCTCTGGGAAGCCCATATCCTAAAATAGCAGAGGCAGGAGAATAGAAGCATTTTTAAAAGTCAGATAACGATCAGACCCAACATATCTACATGTGAGATCAAATTTCCCTATGAAAAAGAGGCTAAGGGTTTTTTTTTCCCCTGCACAGAAATACTTTTCCGAATGTAACAGAAAAATTTGCAAAAAAGTTGTATGTAAATCAAGTCTTTGTAAATAATTGCAATCACATTTTGAATGTTTTTGCTTTTTAAAAAGAATTCTGATAGCACAGGGAACTATATTCAGTAACTTCTAATAACCTATAATGGAAAAGAATCTTAAAAAGAATATATATATATGCACATATATATATATATATATATATATATGAATCACTGTGCTGTATACCAGAAACTAACACAACGTTGTCAATCAACTATACTTCAATTAAAAAAAAAAAGGAATTCTGTGATAACTCCTTCCTACAGAGAATACTTACTTTAAAATATGGAAATCTACCTTTAAAATATATAAGTATTGGGGTTTTTATGTTCAAAAAAAGTCTCCTCTGTACCAAAGCTTTACCAAATGGGTAACTGTCTCTCTGACATGTGGTAATTATTTTCTGTTAAGTCCTTTCATTTAATTTAATGCTGGTTTCAGTTTTGATTGTGTTTAAGGCGCATCTATGCTGTGGAGGTGAGACGGTGGAGGCCCTCTTCACGTATAGATTTCTACCTGTCTGTGACAGATTCACACCCCTTTAGGGACCAAAGTTTAATCTA
>NW_021703778.1:1386962-1456962 GCF_005190385.1 Monodon monoceros
AGATTCACACCCCTTTAGGGACCAAAGTTTAATCTAGAAACTATTATTGAAGGAAAGAGCCACACACATGACACATATAGGTTTCTATCTGTCTGTGACAGATTCACACCCCTTTAGGGACCAAAGTTTAATCTAGAAACTATTATGGAAGGAAAGAGCCACACACATGATTCAATCATCAGATCAAATGTATCCGGGTGAATTAATCGCGTTTGGACTGATAACCCTAGTGCTACGTACTTTGGAGATCAGGATAATTAGTTCAAAAGCTAGTGAATCTCAGATCACTGGGAGCCAGAAGACATCTGTGCATGTTTCTCAAGCCTACAATTAAAACTTGCAGCTTGGTAAAGGGCTCTTGGAAACATTTCCTTTAAAAGCCAGTGGACTGTCTTTCCCCAAATGTACTAGGACAAAGGTGGGGAGAACAGAAAGCAGGGCCTTCTCCTCTTTGGAGACTCTGATGCCAGTGCCAGGGATCCAGGACACTGGGGTCTCCAGGATGAAACACACACTACCCACTCCCCGCCACACACACTGAGCCTCCCAAGTGCGTGAGCCATGGAAGCTCCAGGTCTGGGGCCAAGACCCCAGAGTCCTGACACGGTGGAGTCCATAAGTGGGAGCCATTGTCCTTTCCTCCCTGCATACTCACAACTGAAACAGAGGGGAGTTTGTCCTTTCAAGGGGTTCTGGGTAGAATGCATTCTGTTCAGTGGGATCTTAAAAAAAAAAAAATCAAGATCCCTGTGGTAGGTATCAGTCATTGGTTTCCAGTTACTCAAGTTTTTATAAGTCTTAAGGATCCTATAAACTTTGAGAGTTGTAGTAAAATATTTATAGAGCAAGTCAAAGAAAAGCATAAAACAGTGTCCAGGTGAAATTCTGACGTGACCAAAATTCCTTCCTACCTCTCTTGCTTTTTGATTCTTGAGGGTCTAGGTACCCAGCTTGGTGAAACATCAACTCATTTCACCCCGTGCGCCTGGACTGGTGTGATTTCCACAGCTGCTATATTATTTCATTTCTTTTCTTCCAGGTCTTAAGAAATCCAAGAGATGATTTTGATGAGGAAGCACGGCACAAACTCACACCAGTGCCATAGCTGAAATCTCTCGGGTCACTACCCTTCTGAATTTTCCTAGGAAAGGGCTTTGGAGTCACTTTCCCCCTGTGTACGAGAAACCCTAGGGTAGTCACTGGTGTTTCAGGTTTTTAGGCAGGTATAAAACAGAGGCCACCCAATGCCTCCAGATGCTCTTTAGTGAAGCTGTCGTCAGATCCTGGTGCAGCTCCATCTGGAAGAGTCATATTGTGCCTTAGTACCTTTACATTCCCCACCAATACTTAGGTCCTTCCCTCCCTGGTTGGGGCCCGGGGCCTTTAGTGACAGGGTGCTGTCCATCAGCTGTGGCCCTGCCATTGGGCAGTGGGGACGGGTGTTCAGCAAAGTGACACAGGGTCCATAAACATGCACGGGGCAGGAAAGTTCTATCGCATATAAATGTGTGCAATATTATTCCAGGAAAAACGTGAATGTTTTGGAAGTCATAAGGGATTTCCTAAATGACTGTGGTGCACAGCAGCCAACAGGGTTTTGCTCAAAGAAAGCTCTGGATCATAACTGAACGTGTGTTTAGGAGGCAAGGGAAGGTCAAGAACCACAGGCAAAAGCCATGTCTTGTTTGGTCCTGCTACCATAACTCTGGGGCTGAAATGAAGTTCATGACCCTGTATGCAAAAGTATGATTATATAGTAGTGGGGTGGGTGCCTCAAAGAATATATGTGAATGAATACATCTAAGTAAACGTGACCTTCAAATTAGCCATGGTAAAAACTCTAATTACTACGATATGTGTTTGCTTAAACTGTTTTTTTTCTTATATCTTTTTTGAAATTCTTTACTCAACCCTTCTTATCCCATAGAATGTTTATTTTTTTTATTTAAAACATTTTTTTTCCTCTAGATTGTGATATGCACTCCTCCTCTGAGCCTCTTGGGGTTTTGCATACATTACTAGTGTAACGATTCCCATTTAACACTGTAATTAGTTATTTTCTGGGTTTGTGCCCAGTAAAGGAATGTATCCTGACACAGAGTAAAAATGTAAAAAAAAAAATGTGTGTGGAGTGGATGGCCTTCTTGCCTAATATTTCAGGGTAAACATTTTGTTTTACACCAAAGCAGCGTTACCCAAATTGATCACAGAAAAATCTGTTTTCAAGTGATTTTTGGTTGATTTTTAAGAATCAATGCACCTTCTTGGCATCAAGATTTATAACCATTGAGGTGATTTTAAAAGAATGTGCTCCTGGCTCTGAAGGCAATTCCAAAGGAGGAATTTCCAAAATACTTCTGAGCCGTGACTGCGTTACTGTGTAGTGATGCCCCAGCGGAAAAATATTTTTTTAAAGCAGTAGAACCGTTCTTTAAAAGTGACTAAGAGTTACTGGAGGCTGAGAGATCAACTCACTATTGTGGCAAACTTCCTTTGCTTTGGGAAAAATCAGCAGAATTTCAGTTTGTCCAAGAACGTTCATTTGTGTCAAGAAAGTCATCATCCATCTGACTCTAGACATTGTAAGCTGAGATGTGATGTGTTCTATTTAATATAAATCAAGCCTAGTTTTAGGGGACATTGTCCTTGCAGCCTCTTTGAGTATGGATTAAATTTTAGTGATTGTCTCTGAAACAGGTCTAGGGCGACGTGTGTATCTGTGTGTGTAGGTGTATGTGCATGTTTAAACAAACATTTCATCAACCTTTTCATGTAAGGATATTGCAAAACCCAGAAGGTAGCCTGGCTGTCTCTTCACTTCAAATTGGGGGAAGGACCAGGAAGATAAAAGGACCAGGTTTGGCCCAGTGCCATCTAGGTTCGAGCCCCAGGCAGGGCGTGATGAAGACCAGTAGACGGAAACGAACCACTGATTATTGGGGTTGGTGTCTGGGGCCATGGAGGCTGCATGGAAGCTGGTGGTGGTTTGAGGGTCCCTCTTGTAGGAAGGGGAAGATCCTTTTCCCAGTCATCTCAGGGAGGAAGAAGCAGGCCTGGCCCTGAAGTTGGGGGCTGTGTGCCTAGAGCTGTCTGCAGGGCAGGGGTGGGAAGGCGCCTGCAGACACGTTGAGAGTAGGCTGAGCTGGCTAGGTCACGTTCAAGTGAGCCAAGAGCAATGGACAAGGCCTGAGGTTGGCTTTTGGAGCTGTGAACCTCCAAAAGCATCTACTAGAGTATCTACTTTAATAGGCATGTAAGTGTCTCTCTAAGTTGAGTCAACCCCAAGCCTTCCGTAAAATTTTATTAAACCATCTGACTGTTCCTCGCTGTGCTTTGTGGAATTAAAGGCAGCGCTGGGGTCTGTAGGCGGGGTGCCTTGCTGTGGGGAGGGGAGAGTGGCCCAGGAAGGGAGGCCAGTTTCCAGCCCACGCCAGGTGACCTGCAGAGCTTGGAATCAGGGCGGCTGGAGGGACAACCAGTGGCCCCTGGGAGGGATGCGGGGACCAGCCACCAGCGCTCAGCCACCCTCCAAAATGGCCCCAGGGGAGAACAAGGGAGAAGACAGCTCTGGGGTCTCGAGGGGATTGGGCTTCAAAGTCACAGCAATTTGGGTAATTAAGGAAACATGATCGTTTTGGCAATTACAGGTGGGCGAGGTCTGGAACATACTGATTCTCCTTGGAAGAAGTGTACAGCCGGACAAGGGGGATGCTTTGAAGGGGCCGGCATTACTGGCTTACTGTCTATAAGATACCTGTTATCTAATGGAAAAGGTACACGGAGACAATGAAATCCCATATTTTACCTGCATTTAGAGATTCTCACTATGTAGGTGAAATAGGTGAAAACCGAACATTAACCGAAATGTTGAGTTTTCAGTGGGCTGTTGGGTGCTCTCTGCCCTAACCCTCTTCGTCTGCCCGTTTCTCACTCCTCCACCTCCAGAGTCCCCCAGCAAGTCTTTCCTGTGCCACAGACGTCCCAGAGCTGCCCCTTCTCCCACCTCTGTTTCCATCTCTCCAGCCTGTGTCACCACCCTCTCCTTGGCCTCTTGGCAACACGGTCCTCGAAGGCAGCAGCGAGATCTTTTTAAAACGCGAGGCAGATCATGCCATTTCCTGCTGAGAGCTCCCCAAACAAGCCACATCCTTCCACTTCCAGAAGGTTCTCTGGAACCCCGTCTCCCAGGTCTCCCCTTTGCTCCCGCCTGACAGCCACGCAGGCCTTTGGGACGCTAGCCTCTGCTCTCTCCCCTCTGGGCCTCGTGCTCTCTCAGGCTTCTGGTGTGAGCAGTTCCTCCTCAATCAGATGTCACCCAGTGTCACCTCCTCAGAGAGGTCTCCCCCGGGCAGTGTCCCACCCCCCCGCTACCACATCTGCTTATTCAGAGAAGCTGGTAGACCCTCAGCTCACTCATGTCTTTTGCATCCGCCTGTCTGTCTCCTCCTTGTAAGTTCCGTGTGTGTCCTGCGCCCCGCGGCACCCCCAGCGCCCAGCACGCGGCGGGGCGATCAGATCAGCGCTGAAGAGGTGAACGGAGAATGTGCGCCGGACACCGGGCAGCGGCAGAGCCCGCGACAAAGCAAAAGTCCTCCCGAGCAAGTGTATACACTTCGGACGAAGGGCGAGCGGAACAGGGAGCCCAGAAGGACACACACACACTCCCTCACTCCCAGCGCTTCGCCTCGGGCTCAACGTGTCCCCCGCAGTCCATTCAGCGTCCCTCTTGGTGGCTCCCTTCCCTGAGCCGACACGTCCACGAACAGCGTGGCCCTCCTCTGCTTCCTGGGCCGGTCAGGGAGCCCGTCCAGGGTCCCCGTGGTCCTCCAGCGCTCAGCCCTCTGGTCCCCCCGCGCCCGGCCCACCATGCACGCCGCCTCCCCGCCTCCCTGCTGGGGCAGCGAGCAGCTCCAGGGCCGGTGGAAGGGGGTGAAGGGCCCGCTCTCCAGCCTGGGCTGCGGCTCTTCCCATGGCCTCGGGCTTTTCCAGCTGCCAAGGATGCCTGCCTTCCAGGGGCACTCTCGAGGGTGACAGCACTCAGAGTTTCTTTCTTCGACCTGAAGTGGTCTTACAACAGACCCCCTAGGGCCACCGTCCCGAGGGAAAAAAGCATCCTCCCCCGTCCCCTGCACTGACATAAACGCAGAAGCCTCTCAAAGATGGTACCTGCTTCCTCACTTCAAAAAACTCTACATAAACATGGCCCGCTCACAAGGGACTTCAAAAATCTTACCCGACCCGGTTAGTTTCTCTGTCTCTCCAGGTTGCCTGGAAGCGCGGAGGTGGCTTTGCGCCCGGCAGCTTCCCTCTCCCCTGAGCCCCAGGCAACCGGCTTGCCACAGTCAGGGTGTGTTTTTGGTAGAACTGAGTGCGGGTGTTGTTAGCGATTTTCTAGCGAATAGACCCCCAAACAGGGAGCAGTTTATGGCCATCTTACTAGTCTGACTGCAGTGCCAAGTCAGAAAAGCGTTCAACCCATTTATGCTGATTATTTAAAAATAATAGACGATCCGAGCACATTTCAAATTTGCAAGACAGTCTTTGAGAAAATTGTGTCCTGGGAAGGGATGAGAAAGCAGGTCTGGAGCGATGCCAGTTTGCTGTCGGCCAGCCGGTCCCTGAAGTCCCTGGAGGAATCACCTCGAGGAGCCAGCATGTCCCATGTCTGGGGTGAGGTGGGCGGAGGGCCTTGCTACTGGTGATGTCACACTCCTGCCCTCTTATGTATCTTGTGTCCTCAGTCCCAGGAACACCAGCTTCATAAAAATATTCCTCTCACTGAAACTGCCCATTAACCCTTCTAAGTTGGCTAGTGACTAATGTCACTAGCTTCTGGATGGGACCACAGTTCCCCGAGAAGGTACGGTGTCCACAAAAGGGTGGGTTGTAAGGACTCTGCAAACCTAGCCTGCTGTCCTCGGTCTGTCTGGTTGTGGCGCTAATGGTTTTACCCCCTCCATCGTCCCTTTTATTGCAGTCATAATTATGCATCTGGTCGGTCAGCACCTGCCCTACTGCTGGGGAGAGAGAACCCAGATAACAATGTCAAGTTTACCAGACCTACACGATGTGGACGTCACCAATTACGCAGCAATGTTGTATCTGGAAACCAAAGTCTCTTGGGGCTGGGGAACAGCCCAGCCATGGTTTCTTATGGTCTGCTCTGATTTCCTTTACCCTTGGCATGGTTCTATCAGATTGAACTTGTTTGAGATTCCCATTTCAGGGGTCAAAAATTGGCTGAATATCAGCAATTTCATGGGGTTCAACCCACCATATTTTGTTCTCAATTCTTCTAGAGCAGGGATGTCAGTCACAGGTCAAAGGTAATAGGCAAGGAGAATAAACTCAAGTGAGAGGAACGTCAACGTTAGGGGCAGCATGTGTTCAATTCTAAATTGCCCCAGTTGTATGCTTTTGCATTAATATTATATGCATGTGTCTTCCGAACAGTTTCCACTTCTTGGGTTGAGATATTCAACGTAATGAGTTCATAAATGTTCATGTCATTATGGTGCCTAAAAATAGTTTTCATGGTATTTTCATTAAGTTACGAAGGGCGAGGAGGTTGTATTTACAAAAGGAATGACTGTAGTCTTGGAGGTCATGTGGGAAACGGCAAGTAACAAAGTGCTGTGAACAAGGTCAGGAAGTCTTGTCGGAATTAATGGCAGGTGAACTTGGAAACAGCAGAAGTCACTGCTTGTCCCAGGTGTTGAGTAGAGCTTTATCACTTGCTTACCCGCCACGTGACACGTCTTTACATGTATTTTATCTTTCCATCCTCCTAAAAATCCACCGGGTCAGGCATTATTATCACCATAGGTGATGGATGCTCTGACGTTCCTAAATAAAGTGTTAAGGTCCGTATTGCTAGACATTGGCAGAGTCAGAATTTACACCCAGGTTCATCTTAGTCAAAGCCTTGCCATTTCCTTACACCTGGGAAACCTGGAGGACCTGTTCTTGAGATGGTCCGGGGCTACGCCCTTGGTGCTGGCACACTCAGAAGTGTCCCAGCGTGGGACTGTGCACGCGGCTGGAACTTTCCTATCTACTGGCCCACTCCGCAGGTAATTGAGCAGGTCTCCCCCCAGTGCAAAGCACATGGTTTGGGTTGCACTAACATTTGCCTCTAGACACTGCTGCTCCTGGGGTCGTTGCTACTCCTGGGAGAGCTTGGAACGCCATGGTCGATGAAGCACGTTCTTTTAGTAGTGTCTCTGATGGCCTTGTTAGCTGCATTTTCTCGTCAGGAATCCAGGATTAAAAGGAGTTCTACATCACCTTTGTGCAAGACAAAATGGAGCACTGTTTGAACCTTAAACCACCAAATTCTTTTCCAGTCACGTGGTTGCTGTAGGTCGATGAGCCATTAAATCAAGTAACAATTATGCCAGGTACTTGAGGGGGAGGTCTGGAGAGGGAATACATACTTTCGATGCTGCTGTGTTGATTCTCAGAGTGATTCTGCTTCAATCATCTCTCATGGTAAGGGTCATGGATAAATACTGCTTTCACATGTACACACAAGTACTGGACTTGGAAATAATGGTGATAAAGGCAGTAATTTAATACATATTAACTTGTTTGCTGATTTATTCTGCATCTGTCACAGCCTGTAAACCCCAGCAACCTCGTAACTGCTAATTCTGCCCCGTCGCTGACATGCAACAGAGACAAATGCCAAAGAGAAAGCGTGGAAGCTCAGCTGGGCCTCAGATGGGAAGTGGGTCCATTACTGTTGACAGTGGAATGTCCCCTGGAAACCGAGCCGGACCTTGTGGGGCTCCCGGGTACAAATCCTTTCTGTGTCCCTGTTTCTTGTTTGGTAGGAAATAGGCATCATTCAGCCTCCTAGACCTTCCTTGAGTACCAAAGGGCCTATTCAAACAGTTGCTAATCAGCGGAGGAAAGGGGTGCAGGAACGAAGGAAGAACAATAGTGGGTCAAGGAACAACAGCCAAGTAACAACAGTCTAGGAACTATAGTGGGTCCTGGTTCCTCCTCAAAGGATATACAGAACGATACCTTTGAGTTTCTTCTGCAGGAATTATGGCCCGCACCCAGGGGGAGGACGGTAACTTCAGGCTGAACAAGAGTCCTGGAGCCTCGCCCTGTTACCTCACCACCGACCAATCTGAAGAAGGATGCACACCCTGCAACCCTCATCCCAAATTTTGCCCATAAAACCTTCTCTCTGAAAACCACCCAGGAGTTCAGGTTTCTGCAGCAGGAGCCCCCCGCTCTCCCTGCTCGGCCCTGCAGTAAACCTTTCTCTGCTCCAAACTAAGACATTTGGGTTTGCTTGGCCTCCCTGTGCGTCAGACACATAAACTTGTGTTTGGTAACACCCTCATTTCTGTTTGCGACCGAGTCAGCAGTGTGCACAGAATTTCCTCAGGAAGGGAAAACAGACATATATAAAGTAGCATTCAGTCTACATATTTGACCCTTTGCTCACTGAATGACTAGCTGTCACAGCCCCAGTGACTCCGTTCACTTCAGCCACTGGATAGGGTGCTTGGAATAGTACGAGTTTACATAACATTTGACTGATAGACGTTTGCTGGGTTCCTATCCCTATATTAGTGACAGAGAAGCGTAAGGTACTTACATTGTCTTTGTGGAGGTGATGGACAGCGGTGAAGTAATTAGACCTGAGGCATTTGTTTTTCTTTATTTATTTGGCTGCACCAGGCAGCTTGTGGGATCCTACTTCCCCGACGAGGGATTGAACCAGGGTCGCGCCAGTGAAAGCGCCAAGTCCTAACCACTGGACCACCAGGGAAGTCCCCAGACCTGAGGCATTTACAAAGCAAAACTAGGAAGGTTAAGAAGAGTAAATTGAAGTTAAGCAAGAACCCAGTTAATTACTACAGACCCCAAATGGCTGAACTTCTGGGGGGACATGTTTCATGGATCTGAGCTGAGGGGCAGAAATGGCGTGGACAGTTACACGTTCAGTGGCTCAGCATGTGGCCTTCCTGCTGTTCACAAGGCTAACTGTAGCTACCTCGCAGAGGTTGTAGAGGTTGGCGATGAGGTTAGCAAGGCCACGTGGGGTGCCTGGCACAAAGTGGAAGCCAACACACGGCAGCCGCCTTGGTCACCGTGGAAGAGGTAGGACATGAAATGGAGCTCAGAGAGTGACCAGAGTTTCAGCAAGTGGTGGGAAGAGAGAAAGGCACCCTCCATGCTGCTGTGTGGAGCCCTCATCCCTTTACTCTCACAGTTGTGTAGCTTTTCCATTACACGAATATTCTGCAGTTTATTTAAGTTAGTTCCACCTTCTGGCTACTATGTGTTAGTTTCCTAGTGCGGCCGTAACAAACGATGCAGATTGCATGGCTTTAGACAACAGAAATGTATTCTCTCGCGGTTCTAGAGGCTAGTCCAAAATCAAGGTGCCGGCAGGGCTGAGCTGCCTCCGAAGACTCTTAGGGGAGACTCTGTTCCCCGCCTTTCTCTCTGCTTTTGGTGTTGCCCGCCATCCTCTGCATTCCTTGCTTGTGTCTGCCTCTGTCTTCACACAGACTTCTCCTGTGTGGAGCTCTTCTCCTCTGCTTATAAGGACACCAGTCATCTCAGACCAAGGGCCCACTCTAATCCAGTGGGACCTCATCTTCACTTAAATAACTACGTCTGCAGCTACATTATTTCCAAATAAGGTCATCTTCTGAGGCTTTGTGGGAGGACATGGATTTTAGGGGGCACCGTTAGACCCAGTCCACATGGCTGTGAACATTCTTGCACCTGCCTGCTGGGGCTCCTGTGCGCGGTGCCTGTGAGCCAGGCATCCACGTGAACGTCCTTCCACTGGGATCCCCGGGTCCTAACGTCTGTGCGTCCTCCGCTTTCACAGGATTAAGCCAGATTGCTTTCCTGGTTAGTTATGCCAGATTACACTCCCACAAGTAGTGTGTAAGAGCTCCTGTGACTATCAGCTCAAAAAAATTTTGCCAACCTACTGTTTGTCAAGTGGTACATTTCTTCTGTTTTTTGGGTCATGCTGTGGGGCATGTGGCATCTCAGTTCCCCTGTCAAGTGGTACATTTGTATGGCTTAATTTGCGTTTCCCTAATTCATATTCCTCATTTATTTTCTCCTTTGTAAAATACCTATTAATGTCTCCTGCCTGCTTGCTTGTTGGGGTGCTTGTTTTATCCTTAACTTTTTGGAGGAATTCTCTGTCAGTTATATAAATTGCAAACATTTTCTTCCAGTTTGTGGCTTGCGTTTTCAACTTTCTTTAAGGGATCTTTTGATGAAAAGAAGTCCATGATTTTAATGAAGCGAAACTTAGTACTTTTCTTTAAGTTTGGGAACTTTTGGTGTCTTAAGAAAATCCCTCCTGCTACTCTGAAGCCATAAAGATATTTCTCTTTATTTTCTTTTAAGATTGTAAAGTTCTGTCTTTCACATTCGAGTCTATAGGCCACCAGGAAGTGTTTTGTTATGAATGGTGTGAGGTTGAGATCCAGTTTCATTTTATTCCACTAGGGGTAAACAGTGATATCTGTATCACTTTACCTTTCCCCACTGATAGTCAATGTCACCCCTGTCATCTTAAACAAATATCCATGTGATTAAATCTGTTCAGGCTCTCTGGTCATTTGTCATCTGGCTGGTCATTTGAGTTGTTTTTCAAATGTTTGCTATTATCAATGATTGTGTGAACGACAATTCTGCATGTCTATATTCGGTACGTCTCTGCTGTTCATTTCCTTAAACTTCTGGATGCAATTTTGCGTGTCAAAGAGTAAAGGCATTTTGTTTTTATTAGTTTCTCCTCGTGTTAGGGACCCTCCCTCAGACTGCTGCCCTGTTCAGCACGTGGACAGCTCCCTCACCCCTTCTGACTCCCCAGGGTGAACCGAGGGAAGCTCTGTGGGCAGGGGTCCACCTTGTTCATTGCTGTATGCTTAGCATAGTCACTGGTACATAGTAGATGCTCAATAAGGCTTTATTGAATGAATAACTGTGCTTCTCATTTTTTCACCAGCTATTTTTAACCACTAAAAAAAAAAAAAAATCCACTTTGTGAATTTCTAAAGGCCACTGTGGGACGGAGCCCAGGGTGTGTGAAGACTCTGGGGTGCCTACAAGCCCTTCCCTTCAGTCACGCCTTCCTACAGCCCAGCACAGAGCTCTGTGAGCTGAATTTCCACAGTGATTTCCAGCATCTCAAGCCAAATGGAGTCCGTCTTCATGGGTTTTCTGCTTCCTAAGTGGAATGTAACACCAAATTGTGCCCTGCATGGAACTGGTTATACAATTATACAACCAGGAACATATTGTCTTTATACCGTTGGGTGAGGACATGAGCTGCAGAATCTAACAGACCTGGGTTACACGTTAGCTCTGCTATTTGGTAGCTAAGGAAACTTGGGAAGTTTTATCTCCTCGTTTGTGAAATGTGGACAAGAATACCTCGCTCTGGGTGTTCTTGGGAGGGTTAGACGAGAGATCATGTATGTAAAGTTCTTAGTACAATGCCTGGCCCATCAGAATAAAGGCTACAGATGTTAGGTGTTAATAATGGTGAGCGTGGCAGAGAGCTTAGAAGGCCTGTGTGCATCAAACTGCTTTATAACTCAGTGGAAATGGAAACGCACTTCCAGGAGTGAGGAAGGGGAAAAAAGCTTTATTTTTAATCTGTTTTAACAAACTGGCTTTTAAAATTGTTGTGGCTGTTACTATGAGCTTTGATCCCTATACATTTCTTCTGCCTGGTCTAGGAGTAGAGTACCAGGGGGCCAGTAATGACTCCTTAAAGACAAGTGTTAGGATGGGGGGCAAAGAGCTGAGAGACTAACAAGCTTGCCCCAGGCAGGCCGCCCCCTACAAAGCCCCAAATCACCCCCTGTCCATCTCCCCCTCTCTGTGGTTTTGCCTTTGAGCACACTTCATCAAAAGCCACATCCTGGACTTCCTGACACAGAGCTAAATGATAATAAGGTCTGGAGAGCTTAAGCCAAGTCAAAGACATCACTTATGGAAGCTGAGAAGTAGCATAAGAAGAAATAAACCCAATAAACGGTCTCCTCGGATAGTAAAATGGACGCTATAAGAAGTTATAAGAGATTTTGTGAGCTGTAAAATCCTTAGGAGGAATAAAATTAAAATGTTTTTGTTTTGTTTTGTTTTCTCTTTACAATCTTTCATCTCTAACCAAAAGAAATAAAAATCCTCCTTCAACGTGACCCATGCCAATGGGCAAATCACTAGCGATGCCACCTTTTTCAGTCTCGAAGTAAACAGAGGGAGAGGAAAATTTGTTTTTCATTAGTAGAAAAGTGATATGACTTCCAGGAATTCTTGGATAGTTGTTGCCTTGAAGGCTTGCAGGACTAAAAAATCACTTTGCTCATGAAAGTCTCATTTGGCTTTTCCTCCACAGCTGTGACAAGGATCCCCATTAGTTCCCAGAAGTGTGAACATGCGCACGATGATACCTGGTATCACGTTAGTCTCTAAGCTTCCCAAAGGATCTTCAAGACTAACAGTGCCTAGAACTCTCCTCACACTGGGCTGTGGGTAGATTTCACTGAGGTTTGGAAGGAAAGATGCAGGCAGGGCGTTCTAAGTGCTCTTCCCAGGTCTTCCCCCGCAGGCCCCCTCCGGGCTGCCTGTCAGCTGGGTCTGCAAGTCCCCTGCCCTGGGCGCTTCACTCTGCTCGCCGTACGATGCACAGCGATTCGGTGCTCTTCTAACCAGAACGCTCAGGTTTGACTCAGGGTCCAGGCAGGAGGCACACCTGTGGTTCTAACGAAGAGAAATGAATTACAAGGAATTGGTGACTAGAATAGGTTATGAACGAGTTAGCTGAAATGGCAGAGGGTATGTGAAGCCATCCCAGAGGTAGCAGTTGCAGGGGGCAGCTACCACCCCGAGGACTCTGGGAGAGCAAAGGGAAGGACATGGAATTAGGAAAACGTAGAAGCTTGAAGGCGGGCCTTGGAGAGCTGGTGTCTCTGAGGCTGGGACGTGATGAAGCTGGCTCCACCAGTGCTGGAAAGATCGCCCACGGGGCTCAGCCACTTCTCCGGGAAGGACCTGCCGTGGCTGCAGGGAAGTCGCGGTACTAGGGTGATGCCCGCAGGAGCAGGAAACAGACAGGAAGGGATGAGCCCCTCCTCCCCAGTCCTGCCGGCTCCCTCCTGAGTCCCCTCTGGGTGGAAGCTAACACAAAGCAGATGGCCCGGCAGAGAGGGGTTTTGCAGCATCCGACCCCGGCGTCCTGGAGCAGGGCACAGAGGAGCATTTGGAGCTGAGACACGACAGCTTGGTGACTGTTGCGCAGACCCAAAGCCATTAGGATGCTCTGCAAAATCACAGGGTTAGGGTAGGGTTAGGGGCACCTTTAACTAAAAAAATAAGTAAAAAAATAATTAAAAGTTACCCCATCATTTTAGAGAAACAAACTTTTACAGTTTAGCAGTTCCATTTGGTTGCACCTATGAACTCCCTTCTCTCCTGTCCATCCATCTTGCTTACTATAATTCTATTTAGCGTCCATAAACACTGATTTCATCATGTCACTGCCCAGTACTTATAACACTCAAGTCTAAATTCTACAGATGATTGTATAATCCACACTTACCTCACACTTTCTACTCTCTGTCCCCACCCTCCCCTGCGGTCCCACCTCAGATCCGCACTCATCATTACATACTTTGTAACAGGAATACTCTGTTCCTTCCAAGGATTCCTCCCTCTTCTCCCCAGCCCCCCAAATTTTCCTTTATTTTTGTAATTCATTCATTCTTTAATTAATCTGGGTACAGGAAGTACATAAAAGATAGAAACCTTCTTCCCAGAAAGAGACATACAGGCACTACATTTGCATGTAATGCTGCAAATTCTGCTCGTAGACAGCCTGCGGATCCTTGCCATGGAACCTCTGAGGGTCCGTCATTCTCAGATTAGGGTCTCCTTTCAGAAAGTCTACACCAGGAAAAGTCCCCTCGTCCACTGAGCCAGCCTCAACCGCCAGCTACTCAGACCTTCTTTGATTCTGCTCCGTATCACACATTTTGCCCCTTTATTATACCAGTATACAACAGGTGGATTTAGTTGACTAACAGTTTATGATTGATGTTCCAGCTCCTCAACTAACATAATCTTTCGTGCTCAGGGACCCTCCCCCCCCCCCTCCCCGCTCCCTCCTCTGTGTCACACTGTATTTGCTTTTACAATAAGAAGCAACAAGTTACACGATTTATGGACGTGACATGGTTTTAGTGCCTTTCTTGCAAGTGATAAAACATTTCTTTAAAAGTATTCCGCAATACCTACCTCTTTGCTAATCAGACAGGCGCCTCTCCTACTGCACAGGGACTTAACAGGTTTTGCAGTATTTCAGAGAAGCGCAGAGTGGTGCTTATTCTGTCTCGATGTGAGAGGTATCTTTTTCTCAGTCCTCAAACCATAAATGCGAAGTTTGTTTCTGAGTCAAGAGGCCAGCACCCCAGAGGCCCAGCAAACCCTTGCTGTGCTTGGTGGGGCTCTACCTCCCATCTGGGCCTTTTCCCCATGCAGGGCTGGGCTCTATCCCCGGCCTCATGCGTGGTCAGAAGCCCTGCTGGGGGTCTGCCCCACGGGGCTCCGCCCATCAGTCCTTCTTGCATCCCTCCCCGACTACGACTACGGAGCTCCTGCTGCCTCTGCAGCCCCTCAGCTACCCAGCACGTGGCCCTTCTGCCCCAGGGGGCTCCTGTGTCAGGCTCGCCTCTGTCCCGTGGGAGGGAAGAGAGCATCTTTGAACCCAGCGCCTTATCAGGCAGAGACTGCCTGGAAGAATCAAAGGGTGGAAGGGAGGGAGGGGATCAGCCCGTTGCAGTCATGGGTGCAGTTCAAGTGCAGCCCCAGCGAAGATGCAGCTCTTCATCTTTCATCCCCTCTGGCACCCGCAGTCCTTCCCTGGCCCAGGACTGTGGAGGAACTGGCTGTGTGAAGGGGAGGGGAAAGCGGGGGAGGAAGGGGGTCTTTCAGGTGCGTCTCCTCTGTCCACCGAGCCAGATCCTCAGGTCTGTGTGATCTCGCCCTTCTGAGAGCTCTTGAAATGCCCTGAGCCTTATGGAGAAGCCCAGCAGAGCCATTTTCACTGTAGCTGGGAAACACCTGGTTTCAGCTTCCTCACCACCCACGTGCAGCTGTGTTGGCTGCCCTTGACCCCAGTTCTTCCGCCTGCTCCTTTGATATCAACATTTGTTGGGAATTGTGACTAGGGCTGACCATGATTAACGATAGACGTCCAAGTCTCTAACCATCAGTGTTTCTAAATGTTCTTTTCTTTCAGGACGTTAGTCAGTGGCCAGTAAACTCATAGGGTGTGAGTAAAACATTAGCCTTGTAAATCCTACTCTTGAACTTCCAGGGCAAAGTCATTGCTCTCAGGCTTGGGGGGAGTAGAACCTGCATTCGTGAGCATGGACTTTGGAGTCAGATAAACCTGAGTTCAAGTCCTGTTTCTACTGCTAATAGCTGTGTGACTTGGGGAAAGTCACTTGACCTGTCTGAGCCTAAATTTCCTTATCTATGAAATGGAGATTATAACGCTTAGCTGGGTCCTGTCTACTGGAGAGTGCTCTGTCTGGTTGTGATTCCTCGCAGCCTGGCCCTCTGAAGATACGGGTATAGAAACAAGCCAAGAACTCAGGTTCCTGATGACATTGTTGAATAAACCAACCTTGAAGCCACTCAACTTCCAGACTTCTTGATGTAGCCAGTTGAATGGGGGTTACTTGCAGCTGAAAGCTTCCTAACTAATAAAACCCAAAATAGAATAACTTCACCTTAAATGAAGTCTAAAACCGTTCCACAACCACAACCACAAACTAGGTGGAAGACGTTGCTAAATATAGCAATTTGGGCGAAATCCAGGGAGGATGCGTAGGTGCGTCCTAGGTTACACTCAGGAGAGAACAATTGAAGGGCATCTCAAAGGATGCCCTTCCAAGGGAGGGACCACAAAGGCAGCTGTCTTCACACTTGTTTCAGGAAATCCTTAAAAGGTTTGGATCAGGAGAATGCCACGTTTGGAAGTTTTTAGAGTGTTTTGCTCCTGAATTGTGCGAGTGGGAAGAATCGTCTGAAGTGATCGAAGATATTCCCATCTGGCACGTTTCCCCAAATTCCGTTGCAATAACCCAGTGAGAGCTGATGTGGCTTTGAACAACTTTCTGCCAGTGGGGACACAGGGGAAGGAGATTGGAAGGTTTGGTGCATTGCACGAGGTGTCATCGAAGTTTTAAAAATGAAGAGCAGGAAATAAAGTATCACAGAAGCCACAGGAGAGAAGAGTGTCTAGAAGGAAGCTGTGATTACCACCATCACCACCACCATTAATGAAATCAGTGACCCAGTAGTGAGAACTGGCCTTGTGCCCCGGTGCTGCCGGATGGCTGACGTATTCTATTTAATCCTCACAAGGAGCCCACATATTGCCCCCCACTTTCTGATAAGGGGACCTAGATGTCATAGTTCACGTCCGACTGCTCATAACTGTGGACCCAGGATTCAGGGTCTGATGCTCCTGAAGCCTATTTCTTTAGCCGCAGGCTAATCCCGTGATAGGCGGTGATGCAGAGAATCTAGCCGGAAAGGAAGCTGTTGGAGTTGGTAATTAGTAAGTCACTGGTGAGAGACGTTTCAGGTAAAGGTTGTGCTGAAGTGTGAGTGCGGGCAGTCGGTAAATGGACCAGCCTTTGAAGAAGCTCAGGCCTGGAACTGGAGGGCGACAGCCCAGGGGGCAGATGAGGTCATAAAACGGTATTTTTTTCCATTGGGTGTCATGAGAAAGGGCTCCAGTGCTATTAGTCATAATTATGGTGGACTGGGAAACACAAGTAGAAAGAGTTCACCCTGATGTCACTTAGAAATCAAAATGTTTTGAACCCCCCAAGCCAATTTTTCTCTCATTTCATACTGAATCGTCATAAGAGATTCAGCAATTCTACGTCTGTTAGGCTGGGAAGTCAGGACAGCTGCTGGTCAGTGGAACTTGGAAGGAGAGCTTCCACCTCCCTGTAGATGTTGAGGGACCGGCCTCCGGTTAACCAGACAATTGTCTAGTCAAATTGATAATATCAGATTCAAACTGAGGGTCCCTCTAACATGAGCCCCGTGATGAGTTCCATGTGAGGTTACTGTTGTGAGTGCCCTGTTTTTTGGCAACACCTTCTCGTTGAACCTGACTCAGTGTTTATTAGAAAAGCATCCTGGCTGGCTTGCTGGCCCCGCGAGCCGATCGCCAATGCCAAATCTGCTGTGGTGTGAATGCCAGCGCTCTTCCGGGGCTTCTGGAAACTTCCAATCCTCTTGGTCCTTCCAGCTCTGCCCCTGACCCTCAGGAGACTGTCCAGTCGGTAACGGGAAAAGGGGGAAGGCTGCTCACTTTCCCACTTCCTAAGGATGAGATGAATGAGGGAGACTGGAGACTGACTTATTAGGACAGCTTGTTTGCAGAGCGTTGATTGAATCTGATGATCTGGAGTTTTCCTTTTTCTCTGGCGTGGCTACCAGTGATATTCAAGCTGGTGGCTGCTTTATCCACCTGGACCCCTGAATGTTTATGAAGAACAGCCTCCGAGCCTGACTCCGCAGGCCTCCTGCTAACTCTCAATGGACGTGTGGCATGAATGAGAAATAAACTTTGGTACCTTTAAGCCACCAATAATTTGGAATTGTTTGTTGCTATAGCAGAATCCTGACTCATACAATGTAAGACCTAACCTATCTTTCAAGGATATATTACACCTGTATTACTTAATGCACTCTTAGGGCCACTAAGCTATAAGCACCTAAGGCAGACATGGCATGGTGCCCATTTTGTATTTCTGGCACCTGGAAGGGGTATACACTGTCTCTTAATGAAAGTTATTGTATGACTCCTTGGCTACCTGAAGGGAGGGAGAAACATCGAAAAAATGAGTAACCAAAGTCCAATGTTTCTCCTAAATGTTATTTAAAATAACAGGTTCAGCTTCTCCTCTTCCCAGTGTCCTAAAAACAACAGCTTTCGAGACGACGATTTCACCAAATACATACCCTGCAGAGTCTCTGGTGAAATCATAGTAAATCGTAGAAAAATAATCTTTGCTCGCGAGAAAAGAGAGAGAAGAACTGGTTACTGCAAGGCTGAGAAGTAGTTATGTTCAAATAAAAAAATGGTGTTGCCATTATCTTCTTTAGACAACAGGAAAGTTTCAAGGTCCGTTCTGGAGACAGAATTGATCTCGTCTTATGGACGGTGGCTTCAAATATTTCATTTCAAGTATTCACCCCTCACAGCCAATAACTTGTTAACTTTTATAATTCATTTTTTCCGTATTTCAATCAGATTGAGTTTATCAGGACCACGAATTTGATCGATTAGAAGAGTGAGATAACCAGTAATACCATATCAAATGGCTCTATTTCTAGCCCAAGGCCGAGTCACTTTAGTTAACTTCTGCAGGCAGAATGCAGTTTCTGTTGAGCTTTCTGGAATATTAGAGGTAACGTGAAGCTTCTCCAGGACTCCCTTGGAGTATTAACCTAGAAATGGCTGCGACCATTCCCTCACTTCATTCAAGCCCCCGACTGTGCTACCTGGCCTAGCCGTAACCTCACCCCCTGGGCATGCCCCCTTTATTCTTCCTACAGAATTGATGACCCAAAATCGTGCCATCTGTTTTACTTGTTTACTTGGCTATTGTCCACTAGAGTGTAAGCTGCATGAGGGCAGGAGGGTCATCTCTCCTGTTCACTGCTTTAACTCCAGTACCTGGACCCGTGTCTGGCACGTACTCACTACTCAATACCTGCTTGTCCCATGACGGAACAAATGAATGAGCAAATGAATCCATCTATCGATGAGTTTCTTGAATCACAGAGTTCCTAGATTGGTAGAAGCCGAAGGAAACCTAGAGTTCTCTAGTCCGAAGCTGTACAGAGCAGCACCCTGGGGGTCGTGCCTAGGATTGTACCCAGGTCCGTGGTCAAGCCAGGACCGGGACACACAGCCCAGGGTTATTTCCGTTGGAGGCCATTTGGAGGGTGGTGGGGTGGGAGGAAGGTGAAAACACCTGGGATGCATGAGGGAAATGTTGGGAAGAGAGGCTACCAGTGCCCTGAGCCTGTCCCATCTTCCCACTGCTGCCCGACTGCCCAGTCGCGTAGGTGGTGACGGAAGGTGCGGGAGCTCTGGAGGGGAGGGGAAGACAAGGTGTGGGGCGGCCACCAAATGCAGAGGGGTGTTAAGAAGCTGCGCTTTTCTTTTTTCTTCCTTTTTTTGTTTCCATCACAAACTTAGCATGCCTTTCCCTCTCTTTGTGATCTCTTTCTAAAATTATGAGCCACTGAGTATTTCAAATAGGCTTTCTGTTATGTCGTAAATATTCAGACTGGGGATGGTAATTGTTCCCTGTGATTAATTCTGCTTAGCCAGGCAAGTTGTGCAAGGTCTTCACTGGAGGGTATGTCTTTCATGTTTTAATGTGACTCGTGTATAATGCAATTTGTCCTTAACTGTAGTTGAGACAGTGGAGTTCGGTTAAGGACTTTGGGGGAGGGGGAGGTCTTTTTCCTGATGGCAATGTTTGGAAGCACTTAAATTGGATGGTTTGTGTTACCCCTCCCTGAGCTGAGATGAAGGTAATTGACAGGGCTGAGGGCCAGAGGCTCCTACTGGCTGTCCCAGTTGTTTTGGTCTGGGGTTAATGGAGAAAAGCGCCATGTTGAAGGTTACAGCATTTCCTTTGCTTCCATTTTAATGATATTTGCCTGCCAGTATTTCCTCTTTGAAGAGCAATTTAATAAACAATCACTGGCGTTTCATGTTGAGGGTAAGATTGTGATAGCATTCATCTCCCCGGGAGTTCTGCCTTGGCGTGTGATTGGATCAAGCCCTTTGCAATGAATACGGGTGAAGCGCTGGTAGCTCCCAATGCATCATGGGTCCCCCCTGCACGGGATGAAAATGGGCTGGGAGTGAGGGCACGGGGACGATGTTCAGGATGATTCTGCACACTGCTTAATTTTCTCTTACTTGAAACTCATTTTCCAAGGAAGTCAAATCTGAGCCTAGAATTACCTGAGGACCCTGAAGGGGAGGGCCGAGGGGGCAGAGGGCACACAGAGCTCTGGAATGTGATCTTCAACCGGCTCTGCACTTGGGGACAAGAGGAAGCTCCACAGTCAATGTCTTCATTGTTGAAAAAAGACAGTAGTGCAAGGTCTAAGGCTTGACAAGGAAGGTGATCATCACATGAGGCTTATTAAGGGCCCACATGGGAAGACACTGCTCTGGGTGCCATGCTGAGCAAGCCCAGACGAGGAGCCGGGCGGTGTGCATCTAAATTTTGATTAAAATCACATGTAAATGTACACAGCTAATTAGGGTAGGCCTCAGGCTCTAGCGAAGGTGCTAGGGCTGAGGTGCTAGGGTGCAGGGGCATTCACACTAAGAAGTGGGAGCTTGACAACCTTCCAGCTTCTCCTGGTCTGCAATTCACAACAGCAGCGGTGCTCCAGGAAAGCGCGACGGAGACGCGGCACCCCTGAGGGAGACTGCAGCACGACACGGGACTGTGCGTGGAAAGGACAGGGGCCACTCATCTATGAGTAGAGCCACTCCATGTGAGGCCAGAGGGACCCACACAGCTTGTCTCAAAGACCACGGCAATGACAGTTTCTGTAGCATCACTGGTTGGCCGGTTTCCTCATTCTTTGTTTCGGCATGACAGGATCAGAGAGAAAGTGTAAGCAGACATCACTGTTTTGGGTCCTTTTGAGAGCGGGGATGTGACTTTTAGTAGCGGGGGAGGGCTGGCTGTGGCCAGCACACACGTGCTTCAGGGAAGGGGTGGAGATGGGCACACTGCGGTGGTTAGTCACCCCCTCGGTCAACAGTGGCCGTTCCTGTGGTTGTGGACATGCAGGCTATAAGCTTCTACATCCTGTTTATCTTAAAAGAACTGTCACAACAACAAAAAGATATTCTAAGCTTTAGCCCGTGATATGCTTATTATAAGTAATACTATAAAACGGATAAGAGAGTGACTGCAGAATAATTAGCATGGCCCCTCGGAGATGCTGGCCATGAGTTTTGACTTGTGGGTGTGACAGCAGACGTGGCCAGTGCGTGTTGGGGATGGGTGGGAACTGCCCATCATTTCCTGAAATAGCTTTCGAGTAGGCTTGGAGGTTGTGTAGACAACCCGGCTCTGCCCCGGCCGCCACAGAACTAGAGGCTGGCACCCGGCTCTGCCCCGGCCGCCACAGAACCTGGAGGCTGGCACCTGGCTCTGCCCCGGCCACCACAGAACCTAGAGGCTGGCACATTCTCTGGCTTCGCCAGACACAAAATTAGATGTAGAATAAGGAATCAGGACAACCCAAACTTCTCCCTTTCTCCAACCTCCATCCACTCACTCATTTTTCTGCCTAAAAATATGCGTTGAGATTGTCCTCCAAGATTCCAGTTAAGTGGAAGAAGAAGAATGATTTTCCCTCTCTGTTTTTCTGGGGAAGAATCAATTCAAACTTGGGTGGATTCTTCTACAGCAATCTTGTGTGCCAAGTTCACGAGACACCTGTGACACCTGGATGGCAAGGTCATTGAATGAGGACGTTCTTAGTGGGGTCATAAAAGGCTGAGTGTTCAGGGCAAACGTGGCAGTATCAGGCCCAGTGTAGTGTAGTGGCTGAGAGATGGTTCTAGAATTATTCTCCTGGATTCCAACCCCAGCTCCACCATTTACTAGCCGTGTGACCTTAAACAAAGTGCTGGGCTTCCTCATGCCTCCGTTTCTGCATCTGTGGAATGGGCACGATACTAGAATTTACCATAGATTGTGGTGAGAACTTAGTTATTGAAAGGATTAAACGAGTTTAATATTACAAAAAACACTGGCACAGTACCTGGCGCGTGTAAATACTTGATAAATGCTACTATTATTCCTTCTTAGTCCAGAACCTCAAATAAGTATACTTCCCTCTCACCCCTATTGGCTGAAGTCAACTCTAACATAGACAGATCTGTATTGGGCCCTAATTAATTCTTCCTGAAAAAGTAGCACTTACTGGGTTTATTAACAAAACAATCAGTACAAAACCTTATGCCCTTCATAAAAAACAAACAAGCCACCAAATACACACAGGTTTGATGAGAAGCCCTGTGGATGTCCTCTTCCCCCAGGACAGGGAAGTCCTACTGCAGATCAGGGTAATAAAGGTAATGGGGAAAGAATGCAGATCTCCATGTTTGTCTAGTGAATTGGAAAAGGCGCGAGTTATTCAGATTTATCAAATGAACTAGCGGCTCTTAAAGATAGTTTGTGCATCACAACGAGCAGAGAAACCATAAAAATACCAGTATCTGGGGACCACGCCAGAGCGTGTCTGCAATTTGGCCTGGATCTGTATGTCTAAGAAGTTCTCCAGATGATTCTGAGGCACAACCAGGTAAGACCGACTGATGTGAACAATTGCACACTTAGCAAATGGGTACGCGGCCCAACTAGGTTAGTTAAGTAGACCTGTAGGCGGTACCGTGAAAGGAACTTTTTCACATTGAAGTAAGTTCTTCCTGTTAGTCCCTCTCATTGTACAATTAATGCTTTTCCTTTGTCTCTGGAGAGGACTATTTGGCAAAAGGCATTGGAAAGAATTCAGGTATTAAGGGGTTATGGAAATCTACGCGTCTCAGGCGTTAGGCACCTGACTCTCGTTATCGATCTGGATTCTCACTCATTACATTAGCAGTGAGGTTCTAATGTAAAAGTGTCTCAGCAAAATGCAACACACTTGATACATATTCACCTTAGCTTTGGGCCTCCAGGAGCACTTTTCCACGGGGTGCCAGGCCTCCCCTTGCACCGCTGCAGGCGCTGTTTGCACGGTGTAGAGCGGGAGCTGTCTTGATGGACAGTGGTGCTGACCCTGCAAGGAACCCTCCCAGGATCACGTCCCAGATCTGCACATCCGCCCTGGAGCCCGAGGTCCAGCCCGGCTGTCCACTGTCCCTCACTCACCCCCTTCCCTCCGCCCTCCTTCCCGTCCCCTGGCCTCACGGACTTCAGTAAAAAACAAATCTGTACTGTACTCTGGCCCCTTTTCAGAGTCCCAAATTCATGGACGTCCAGAGTTATTAAAGAAGTTCAGTAAATTGAAAGATAATTCCTTGGCCCCAGAGATGAATTAGGATAATTTTATGCCATTAAACCCAACAACTAAGTGGCTCTTTATGAGAAGAGCATCTCACGCCTGGGCTCACGTGAGAATCTTGGCTCCTGGAAAGGTCTTCCGGCGTCTTCCAGGCCATTCATCCTGGTTAGTCGGAGGCCACCACCCTCATTAGGTCATGTTTACTGAAGGTGCTTGTTTTCTGTCTCTCCATTCAGTTGGTTACAGGACGGCTACAGGACTGAGTGTGTTGTAACTGACCACCAGTGGCGCTGGCTCCGTTCGGGGATTACGGTTGCCTTGGTGACCAGCTTTGCTGAACTCCCCACAGCAAACACGCAATGAACGGCTGGGTCAACACCCAGGTAAAACGGGGGTTATGCAACTGTTTGCCGAGGCTTTGGGAGGATTTTTTTTTTTCCTGGACATTTCCCAGAATAGCCGCATATTCACAAATTCCAAATGAAGAATTCTAATTTCAACCCATAACAAGTATTTCCATTGTTTGTGGAAAAGAGCTGTTGCTTTTGGAAATATAAATTCAGGTCTGTAGAAGATCTGAACTGGGTGTTGCATCCGTTTCAGTAATGGCTAGAAAGCATATTTAATGATAAGCTTTCCCTAGACAGGAAACCAGAGGCTGCTCATGTATTTCTAATGATCTACATAAATAATTTCATCTACTTAGATTCCCAACTTCAGTCATTAAATGGTTTTACTCTCATCTCAGCTAAATAGAGTCTTGAAAATGAATTTTAAAATGCAGAAATAAGCTTTTGAAAAAAAATTTCAGAGACAGGACGGAGCCTCTCTTTGTGGAAAAGCAAATTGGCAAACAGGACAATTTATTTGAGACAGTGAGTACAAAGGAGCAAGGTTCTGGGATCTCCTAATTCCTCAAACCATTTAATTCTGTGCAGACAATTAAATCGTAATATAAACCAGGTTTCCAGAGTAGTTTATGTTTATTTCTGTCTCTAATGGGAAGGAAAATCTCTCACAGGGTAAGAGCACACCAGTAGTCGTGACTTGTGCATACGTGGCTGAGGGACACGGTTTTCATCCTGATCTTTCTTTCTCTGTACTGTCCCCATTTGTGAATTTCTCATACTCTCTGAGTGCTGACTCCCGAGGATTTTCTTCTCAGTTTCCTCCTCTCACCCTTTCTTTTTTCCCCAGCTGAATTTGGTCTGGTGTTTTACACGAGGCGGGCACTAAGAGCTGGGTGCTGTCTTCTTAAGCAGCTCGTGTCAGAGGGCTGAGGTGAGGTCTCTCTTCCTTTCCTCCTGTTTGCTCCCAAGGCCCAGGTGACATCTCCGAAGGCACTGGGCCCATGTCTTTAAACTCAGGTGGTACCTTCCTTCACAGAAGTCACTTTGTTTTGTCTTTCACATCCACCAGGAAGAGGGGAACCAATGAAATATCTTGACAACTTCTTTCATTTTGACTTTGTTTTTTTCTTGCTCATGGCCCAGATAAATTGTTTTGGACTAAGTGATAGTTAGGTGTAGGAAGTAATTATTGGTAATCAAATAATTTCAAGATGTCTTCCTTTTTATTGTGCTCTTATTTCTCATTTGTATCCTAGATACAGTCTGTTTTTGTTTTTTTCTTCTGGAAAGTTCTGGAAAAAATAATGAACGTAAGTGTAAAAGAAGATGTGTTTTACCTAAGCATATCTTTTAAACAGCACATGCTATTATTTTTAACTTTTTATTTTGCATTAATTATAGATTCACAGGAAATTCCAAAGCAATATACAGGTAGGTTTTGTACCCCTTCCCCCAATCTCCCTGAAGGTTAACATCTTGCATGACTAAGAGTATAATAGCAAAACCAGGAAATTGACATCGGTACAGTCCAGAGTTTATGCAAATGTCACCAATTATACATGCACTCGTGTCTGTGTGTGTGTGTGTGTGTGTAGCTGTATGCAATTATGTCACATGTGTAGCTTTGTACAACTACCACCACAAACAGGATACATAAGTGTCACATTGCCACAAGACCCCATCCTGGTACCTTTTCATAGTCACACCTAATCCCTCTCCACCCCTGGACAAACACTAATCTGTTCTCCATCTCTATAATTATATGATTTCACTAACGTATGAATGGAATCATGCAGTATGTATCCTTTAGAGATTGTTCAGTTTGTTCAGCCATTCATCTACTGAAGGAAATTTAGGTTATTTCCACTTTTTTGGCTGTTATGAATAAAGCTCCTATAAATCTTGCACACATTTCTATGTGAAAATAAGTTTTTATTTCTCTGGGAAAAATGCCCAAGTGTGCAACTCCTGGGTTGTATGGTAATTCCATTTTTAGTTTTAAAGGAAACTGAACACTATTTTCCAGAGAGCTTGTGCCATTTACATTTATACATCAATGTATGGGTAATCCAGGTTTTCCACATCCTTGCCAGCATTTGGTGTTATAACTTTTTAAAAAATTTTTATCGATTTTCATAAGCATATAGTGATATATCATTGTGATTTTAATTTGTTTCCTTAATGGCTAATGATATTTAATATCTTTTTATATGCCTGGCAATCTATATATTTTTTTCAGTGAAAAATCTGTGCATGTCTTTTGCCCATTTACTAATTAGATTTTTTTTCAATGTTGAGTTTTGAGAATTCTTTACATATTGTAGACATGAGTCCTCTGTTGTATATGTGATTTTCAAATATTTTTTCCAGATCTGTAATTGTCTTTTCATCTTCTTAACAGGGTCATTCACAGAGTAAAGCTTTCAAATTTTGATGAGGTTCAATACATAAATTCTTCCTTTTATTGATTGTACTTTTGGCATCAAGTCTAAGAAATTTTTGTCTATTTCTAGGTCCTAAAGTTTTCTCCTATTTTTTTCCTAAAAGTTTTATATTTTTATGATTTATATTTAAGTCCATGATACATTTTGAATTTTTTTTTTGTATAAGGAATAAGATTTAGGTTGAGAGTGTCTTCCTCTGTGGATGCCAATTTTCCAGTACTATTTTTAAAAGAAAGACTGTGTTTCTTTTATTTGGTTTTGCTCCTTTGTCAAAAATTAAATGGACATATTTGTATGGGTCTATTTCTGGGTTCTGTATTCTGATCTATGTAACTGTCAGTTCATCAGTACTGTGCTGTCTTGATTATTGTAGCTGTACAGTAAACCCTAATATCAGGAAGAGTGATTCCTCCTCGTTTTCAAAATTGTTTTGGCTATTTTAGGACCTTTCCCTTTCCATATAAGTTTAAGAATAATCTTGTCTGTTTATAAAACATTTCTTCTCTAAGATTTTGACAGGAACTGCATTATACTTATAGATCAATTTGGGAAGAATTAAAAACTTTATAATGTTGAGTCTTCCAATCTGTTAACACTGTATATCTCTCCAATTATTCAGGGCTTATATGATTTAAAAAAATGAACATTTTGTAACTTTTAGCATATAGATTCTTTAGGTGTTTTGTTAGATTTATACTGAAGTATTTTCTTTGGAGTAATTGCAAATGATATTGCACTTTGTATTTCAGTCTGAACTTATTTGTTGTTGGTATATAGAAATAAAATTGATTTTTGTGTGTTGATCTTGTATCCTGTGACCTTACTGGACTCATTTGTGTGTTCTAGAAGTTTTTGGTAGATTTTTGGGGTTTTCCATTTAGACACTCATCTCATCTGCAAATAGAGACACTTAATTTTTCTAGTACAATTTTTCTTTTTCTTGCCTTATTGCAATGGCTGGATCTTCCATTACTATATTGAATAAGACTGGTGAGAACAGATATCTTTGCCTTGTTCTTGATCTTAGAGGGAAAGCATTGTCTTTCACCATTAAGCATGATTTTTGTAGATACTCATTATGAAGTTGACAAAGTTTCCCTGTATTCCTAGTTTGTTAAGAGTTTAAAAAAAATCATAACCAGGTGTTGAATTTTGTCAAATGCTCTTTTTGTATCAATTGATATGATCATGTGATTTTTTCTTCTTTAATTTGTTAATATGTTGAATCACATTGATTACTTTTCAAATATTGAACCAACCTTGCATACCTGAAAGAAATCCCACTTGGTTGTAATATACTGTTCGTTTTAGACATTGCAGATTTCATTTGCTAAAATTTTGTGGAGGATTTTGTGTTTAAACTTGTGAGATATATTGATCTGTAGTTTTCCTTTTTGATACTTCCTGCATTTGTCTGCTTTTGATATCAGGGTAATACTGACTTCATAAAATGAATTGGGAAGTGTTCCCTCCTCTTCAGTTTTCTGGAAAAGATACTGTAAAATTGGTGTGAATTCTTTGCTTGGTAAAAGTCTCCAGTGAAACTATGTTTCAGGAGTTTTGAAATTACAAATTCAATTCCTTTTATTGTTATAGGGCGATTCAAATTATCTACTTCATCTGGGCTGAGTTATGATAGTTTGTGGTTTTAGAGGAATTGGTCTATTTCTTCTAAATCGAAGAATTTACCATCATAAAGTTGTTCATGGTATTCCTTTATTATTCTTTTAATGGTTGTGGTTTCCTCTGTTTCATTACTGATATTGGTGATTTGTTTCTTCTCTCTTTTTATCTTTGTCTGTCTCACTAGAAATTAGACTTTCACCAAAGGTCCAGCTTTTTTATTTCATTAGTTTTCTCAGTTGTCTTCCTGTTTTAAATTACATTTATTTCTGCTCTGATTTTTACCATTTCCTTTCTTCTGCTTGCTTTGGGTTTATTTTGCTTTTTTTTTTCTAGTTTTTTGAGAGAAGAATTTATAATCTCGATTTAGACCTTTTGTCTTTTCTAATGTAAGCATTTAGGATTATAAATTTCCCTTTCAGCACTGTTTTAGATGCATCTCCAAAATTTTGATATGTTGTATTTTTATTTTCATTCAATTCTATGTACTTTAAAATTTTTCCTTTGAGAAGTTTTCTTTGAGCCATTGATTATTTAGATGTGCTGTGTAATTTACATGTGTTTGAAGATTTTCCTGTTGTCTTTCTGTTATTGATTTAATTAAAGTTTAATTCCACTATGGTCAAGGGATATACTCTTTATGATTTCAATTCTTTTGCTTCTCAAAATTTGTTTTATAAATCATAATACAGTCTATCTTGGTGAATGTTTCATGGACTTTAAAAAATAGTTTGTATTCTGCTATTGTTGGGTGGAATGTTGTGTTCATGTCAATTATACCTGGCTGGTTGATTATATTATCGAGTTCTGTATCCTTACTGCTGTTTGTGATAATGTTAATTAGACCTGGCTGGTTGATGATATTATCGAGTTCTGTATCCTTACTGGTGTTCTGTCTAGCAGCTCTATCAACTGGTGAGAGTGGGCTGTTGAAGTCTCTGACTAAAATTGAGGATTTGTCTATTTCTCCTTTCAGATCTATTAGTGTTTCTTTCATGTATTTTTTTTTTTTTGTGGTACGTGAGCCTCTCACTGTTGTGGCCTCTCCCACTGTGGAGCACAGGCTCCGGACATGCAGGCTCAGTGGCCATGGCTCACGGGCCCAGCCACTCTGCGGCATGTGGGATCTTCCTGGACCAGGGCATGAACCTGTGTCCCCTGCATCGGCAGGTGGACTCTCAACCACTGCACCACCAGGGAAGCCCCTTTCATGTATTTTGAAGTTCTGTTGTTTGGTGAGAATTTAGGATTGCTGTATAATCTTGGTGGATTGATTCTTTTATCATTATGTAATATGCTTCTTTGTCCCTAGTAATTTTCTTTGCTCTGAAGCCTACTTTATTTGATGTTAATATAGCTACTTCTATTTTTTGATTAATGCTTATATATATATTTCCATCCCTTTACTTTCAACATACACATGCTGTGTACATTTCCTATATATAGTACGTTGTTGTTTGTCTTCTTTTTTAAATACTCTCTGCCAATCACTAATTTTTAATTGGTGTGTTTTGATGATTTACATTTAAAGTGATTATTGATATTAGGACTTAAGTCTGCCATTTTACTTTTTATTTTGTCTCTTCTCTTCTTTCTTCCTTTTTTTCCTTTTTTTTGTCTTATTTTGGACTACTTGAACATTTTTTAGAATTTTACTTTGATTTATTTATAATGTTCTGAATATCCCATTTGTGTAATTTTCTTACTAATATCACACTATATTCATATAATTTATCACAGCCTACTGGTATTGATGATTTGCCACTTAGAGTGAAGTGTTGAAACTGTACTTCCATTTAGGCCCCTTAACTCTCCTCACTTTCTAACATATATTTTAAAACATAATTATCTTCAGTATTTGCTCTGCATACAATAAACACCACATAAGACAGAGATGTGTCACAATATTTGCTTTAACATAAAATGTAATCTAAGAGTATCATGAGGTAAAAAATGGTCTATTATGTTTACTCTTAAATTTTACCCACTTGGATGTTCTTCTTTTTGCCTTATGAAGGTCCCAGCCTTCTTCTCTTATCATTTCCTTTTTTTTTTTTTTTTAAATTTTTGGCTGCATTGGGTCTTTGTTGCTGCACGCGGGCTTTCTCTAGTTGTGTCGAGCGGGAGCTACTCTTTGTTGCAGTGTGCAGCCTTCTCATTGCAGTGGTTTCTCGTTGCAGAGCACGGGCTCTAGGCATGCAGGCTCAGTAGTTGTGGAGCATGGGCTGGTGTTCACGCTGGTGTTCCTCTAGAGGTAAGTCATCACATCTCTGAATGTTATTAAGATTTTTTCTTTGTCTTTTGTTTTCAGAAGTTTAATTGTGTTCTGGTGGCAATTTCTTTGAGGTTATGCTATTTGGATTTGCTCAACTTCTTGGGTCTATTGGTTTAAGTCTTTCACCAAATTTGGGAAGTTTTCAACCATCATTTCTTCATATACCTTTTCAGTCCCACACTCTTTCCTCTTGTTCTGGCACTTCCATGATGCAAATTTTTAAACTTTTATTTTTGTCCCATAAGTTCTAAGGCTCTAATAATTAAACTTTTTTTTTGTAGTTTGTCTCCTTTTTGAATAAACTCTATTGATCTGTCTTCACCTTCACTGATTCTATCTTTTTATCTCCACTTACCATTGAGTCCATCTGATGAGTTTTTTGTTTCAGCTGTTGTATTATTCAGTTCTATAATTTCCATTTGGTTCTTTTAAAAAACTTACATTTCTTTGCTAAGCTTTTCTATCTTTCAAAAGTTTCAAGAAAACTTAGAGTTGTTTGTATATATATATATATATATATATATATATATATATATATATATATATATATCTGAATCACTTTGCTGTACACCTGAAACTAACACAGCATTGTTAATCAACTATACTCCAATAAAGTTTTAAAAAATAAAATAAATAAATAAAAGAGCATTTGCCAGAGATAGGAGAAAGGTGAATGAGGGGAAATTAATGTTTTCTGAGCACCTAGGAGGTGCCAGGTACTATAAATTGTTCTGTCACTCAGTCGTCAAAACAACCCTCAGGCTCAGCTACTTACTCACCAGTCCACTGTACAGATGAAGAAACAGAGGTTTCAAGAAGCGTGGTGATTTCTGAAAGTTCCTTAGCTAATAAGTCCTAGGGAGAGGATCTCTGGAATTTATATCTTTCTTTCCACAATATAAACCACTTGCTGAAGGTCTCAGGGGGAAAACAGATTGGATTCTGGAAATGAAGAATAGCTATTTAAATCCCTAGAGTATAAATCTACCAGAAGGCTCTCCTCAGTTGAAGTCTAATCAGCCCATCTTTAAAACACATGCAGGTTGGAAATTTGAGTCTTAGTGTCCTGGGAGCACAGCAACCTGGGACTTGTTGGGTTTGTTGCAAGACTCAGGGCTAATGTGCTTCTAAATCCCTCAAAGGCACATTAGTGGGTAATTACAACAAATAAAGGCTAATGGGAAAACCACATCTGTTTTGTTGGTTTGGCTTAGAGAAGAATTCTGGGTTAGGAGATTTAGTCAAATTGCTTGACCCTCTTTAGCCACCCCTTGCCCCAATCCCAAGCATACCTGCAAGGGGCCCATTGTCTAGTGGGAAGATCTCTTGACCTCATGTGTGCAGAGGAAAAGCTCAAGAAGCCACATACTGATTCCCATACTGTTTCTGACCCAGTGACCTGGCTGATGACCATAGACGGACCACGCCTTTCCCTGACCCTGGAAAGGACTAGAATGTGCCTAGGAAGAAGAATGTCATGAGTAGATTTTTATCTTTGCTGTCTCCAAAGGGACCCAAAGTGTTTTCCAAATGAACTGGCAAAAAAAAATGCATTTAAAAGAGAGATTTCTCTGCTTTCATTGCTCCCAAGGTATGTGTAGTCCAGGTGTTAATGGAGTGAAACATTCCAGATGGTCAAGCCTTTACTTTTTCAAGAAGCTGGTGTAACAAAACTTTCACTTGGGACACAGAGAACCATTATTAATTTTTTAATGCATGGAATAATTGAAAAACTTGGTCTTATAGGCTTTCTCTATTTTACAATGAAATTCAATCTCTGTGGAAAAGACAGTGATACTCGTTCACTAAATTCCATTTACTCTTTCTCTTCCTGAGCATGTAGAGTGACTACATTTCCTAGCCTCCCTTCCAGTTAGATTGAACTGTCTGGTTCTCATCAGTGGGGTGTAGGCATGAGAGTTGTAACCCATTCCCAGAGCTGATCTTACAAATCTTACATCTAAACATTCAGCCTGCTCTTCCCTGACACAGGAACTGTAGACTTCACCTCATTAAATGTTGACTTCACCTCATTAAATGTTGACTTCACCTCATTAAAAGATGGAGACAGCCTGAATCCCTGAGTTACCAGATGGAGGAGAGATGCCCTGCAGAATCATCTTCCCTATCAGACTTCATGTGAATGAGAATCAAACCTTTTTTTGTGTGTTAAGTCACTGAGAATTCTGTATTTATTGATACCATGGGATAGCCAAGTCTATTCTGAATAATACATTCTCCTTTTCATATGTGCTATACTTTGTGTTTCAACTGCAGTCTCATGGAATCTTGGCTTTTTATGTAGCACTAAAAGTCCTTGGTCCAATTACCCATTGGATACTTGACTCTCCTATACCAGATCCTTCTCAAGGGGAATTCATCTCCTCCTATAACAGCCATTTAGAGCAGCACTGACTTTTAAATATTCTCTTTACATTGAGCTATACATCAAATAGCGTCTACTATACAGTAAATGTACACGTGGGCCATGAAACCAGGCTTCTAACCAACATTTCCCTCATCCCCAACTAACCACATCTCAACCAGCCCACAGAAGAAAACTACAAGGGCTAAGGCTATTATAAGTGTTTGAACAGGATTCCTAACTTAATATCACTGTGTTTGGGCTTGTCTTCTTCACCAGTGCCCCCAGACGTTAGCATTAAAGTGTCTGCTCTCTACTTCTCCTCATTCTACTCTTTGCTCACCATCCTGGACCTTGGCACTCTGGCATTGCTTTTGTTCTTTCCTCTGATGGAAGAATCTTCTGTTGTCTCAGGAGAGAATCCTACCTTAACTTCCAACTTGATAGACTCACCCCACTGCTGGCCTCTCTGTACTGCCCTGGTGAGACCAGTCCAGCTGTGCCCTTTTCAGCCTCCCTGACGAGAAGGTGGAACAATTTAAGATTAGAACAGGCAACTCATTTTACACAGTGCCCAAAAGTCAAGTTTAGTAAAAGAGACCTGTCAGGCTAGAATGTTTAGAGCTAGCAGAGGCCCCTCTGTCCTGAGAAATCCTTTTAAAAGAACTTTATGAAATTTCAGTTATGTTCTCAGAGGCCACCTCAATCAAGAGAACTTCCATGACCATCTTTTCTATTCCATCCCTCATCATATTTTATCTCTTTTCCACATATTATTTTCCTTCATAACACTTTCTACTACTTGATGCATATTTGTTTATTTATCAGCTCCCATCAACAGAAATTAGGCTTCTTGAAGGCAGTCACTTTATTTGCTCACTGCTGTATCCCCATGCCCAGGACAGGACCTAGCACACACTAGGTGCTCAATGTTGAATAAACAGCAGAAGAAAGGCACTTAAAGAGCTGTAAAATTCAGTTAAGGAATTTTCCAAGAGTATAGCACAAAAAAATCACAAAGAGATGGAAAAATGAAGGAAAAATGAAGGAAAAATGAAGAGATAAGGAGGATAGTTTCAGAAGTTCCAAATATATCATGTAAGAAATGTTTAACAAAGACCTAGAAGAATTAAAGAACAAACACCTAGAAGAAGTAAAGAACAAACAAACAGAGATGAACAATACAATAACTGAAATGAAAAATACACTAGAAAGAATCAATAGCAGAATAACTGAGGTAGGAGAACGGATAACTGCCCTGGAAGACAGAATGGTGGAATTCACTGCCACAGAACAGAATAAAGAAAAAAGAATGAAAGGAAATGAAGACAGCCTAAGAGACCTCTGGGACAACATTTAAGGCACCAACATTTGCATTACAGGGGTCCCAGAAGCAGAAGAGAGAGAGAAATGACCCAAGAAAATATTGGAAGAGATTATAGTCCAAAACTTCCCTAACATGGGAAAGGAAATAGCCACCCAAGTCCATGAGGCACAGAGAGTCCCCTACAGGATAAACGCAAGGAGAAACACACCAAGACACATAGTAATCAAATGGGCAAAAATTAAAGACAAATAAAAATTATTAAAAGCAACAAGGGAAAAACAACAAATAACATATAAAGGAACTCCCATATGGTTAATAGCTGATTTCTCAGCAGAAACTCTACAAGCCAGAAGGGAGTAGCACCATATATGTAAAGTGATGAAAGGGAAGAACCTAAAACCAAGATTACTCTACCCGGCAAGGATCTCATTCAGATTCGACAGAGAAATCAAAAGCTTTACAGACAAGCAGAAGCTAAGAGATTTCAGCATCACCAAACCAGCTCTACAACAAACGCTAAAGGATCTTCTCTAAGTGGGAAACACAAGAGAAGAAGAGGACCTACAAAAACAAACCCAAAACAATTAAGAAAATGGTAATAGGAACATATATATTGCCGAATGGATACAAAAACAAGACCCATATATATACTGTCTACAGGAGACCCACTTCAGAACTAGGGACACATACAGACTGAAAGTGAGGGAATGGAAAAAGATATTCCATGCAAATGGAAATCAAAAGAAAGATGGAATAGCAATACTCATATCAGATAAATTAGACTTTAAAATAAAGAATGTTACAAGAGACAAGGAGGACACTACATAATAATCAAGGGGTCAATCCAGGAAGAAGACATAACAATTATAAATATATATGCACCCAACATAGGAGCACTTCAATACACAAGGCAAATGCTAACAGCTATAAAAGAGGAAATCAACAGTAACACAATAATAGTGGGGGACGTTAACACCTCACTTACACCAATGGACAGATCATCCAGACAGAAAATTAATAAGGAAACACAAGCTTTAAATGACACTATAGACCAGATAGATTTAATTGGTATTTATAGGACATTCCATCCAAAAACAGCAGATTACACTTTCTTCTCAAGTGCACATGGAACATTCTCCAGGATAGATCACATCTTGGGTCACATATGAAGCCTCAGTAAATTTAAGAGAGTTTAAATCATATTAAGCATCTTTTCCGACCACAACACTATAAGATTAGAAATAAATTACAGGGAAAAAAAACGTAAAAAACACACACACATGAAGGCTAAACAATACGTTACTAAATAACCAAGAGATCACTGAAGAAGTCAAAGAGGAAATTAAAAAATACCTAGATACAAATGACAACAAAAACATGACGATCCAAAACTTTTGGGATGCAGCAAAAACAGTTCTAAGAGGGGAGTTTATAGCAATACAATCCTACCTCAAGAAACAACAAAAAAATCTCAAACAAACAATCTACCTTACACCTAAAGGAACTAGAGAAAGAAGAACAAACAAAACCCAAAGTTAGTAGAAGGAAAGAAATCATAAAGATCAGAGCAGAAATAAATGAAACAGAAACAAAGAAAACAGTAGCAAAGATCAATAAAACTAAAAGCTGGTTCTCTGAGAAGATAAACAAAATTGATAAACCTTTAGCCAGACTCATCAAGAATAAGAGGGAGAGGACTCAAATCAATAAAATTACAAATGAAAAAGAAGAAGTTACAATGGACACCACAGAAATACAAAGCATCATAAAAGACTACTACAAGCAACTCTATGCCAATAAAATGGACAACCTGGAAGAAATGGACAAATTCTTAGAAAGGTATAACCTTCCAAGACTGAACCAGGAAGAAATAGAAAATATGAACAGACCAATCACAAGTAATGAAATTGAAACTGTGATTAAAAATCTTCCAACAGGGGGCTTCCCTGGTGACGCAGTGGTTGAGAGTCCACCTGCCGATGCAGGGGACACAGGTTCGTGCCCCGGTCCGGGAAGATCCCACATGCCATGGAGCTGCTAGGCACCATGAGCCATGGCTGCTGAGCCTGCACATCTGGAACCTGTGCTCCACACGGGAGAGGCCACAACAGTGAGAGGCCCACGTACTGCAAAAAAAAAAAAAAAAAAAAATCTTCCAACAAATAAAAGTCCAGGACCAGATGGCTTCACAGGTGAATTCTATCAAACGTTTAGAGAAGAGCTAACACCCCTCCTTCTCAAACTCTTCCAAAAAATTGCAGAGGAAGGGTCACTCCCAAGCTCATTCTATGAGGCCACCATCACCCTGATACCAAAATCAGACAAAGATACTACAAAAAAAGAAAATTACAGATCAATATCACTGATGAATATAGATGCAAAAATCCTCAACAAAATACTAGCAAACAGAATCCAACAACACATTAAAAGGATATTCCATGCAAATGGAAACCAAAGAGAGCAGAGGTAGCTATACTTAATAAGGTCATTATATAATGATAAAAAGATCATTTCATCAAGAGAATATAACAATTGTAAATATATACACCCAATGCTGGAACTCCTAAATATATTCAACAATTATTAATGTATGCAGAAATAGACAGCAATGACATAATATTAGAGGACTTCAATACCCTACTTTCAACAATAGATAAATCATACAGACAGACGTTCAGTAAGGAAATAACAAATTTGAACTACACTGTGGACCAAATGAACCTAACAGACATATACAGGATATTCCATCCAACAGCAGCAGAATACATTCTTGGCAAGCATTCATGGAACATTCTTCAGGATAGATCATATTTTGGCCACAAAACAAGTCTTAACAAATCTAACAAGATTGAAATCATATCAAGTATCAATTCTGACCACAATGATAAAAAGTAGAAATTGATAACAGGAGGAAAGCTGGAAAATTCAAAATAGGTGGAAATTAAACAACAGACTTCTGAACAACCAAAGAATCAAAGAAGAAATTAAAAAAGAAATCAATAGAACTTGAGAAAAACAAAATGTAAATACAATATACTTATGGGATATGCAAAAGCAATTCTAAGAGGGAAGTTTATAGTGATAAATGTTTAAGAAAAAAGAAAGATCTCAGACAAAAAACCTGAACTCACACAAGGAACTAGAAAAAGAAGAACAAAGTAAACTCAAAGTTAGCAGAAGCAAGAAAATCATAATGATTAGAGCAGAAATAAATAAAATAGAGACTAGAACAATATTAGAAAAGATCGATGAAAATAAGGGTTGGTTTCTTGAAAAGAAACAAAAATTGACAAATCTTTAGCTAGACTAAGAAAAAAAAGAGATCTGATTCAAATAAATAAAATTATAAATGAAAGAGAAGTCCTTACAATGGATACAACAAATATGCAAACAACTCAACAGTTGGGGAACAAAGAGTCCAGGCATCACCCCCAGCATCTGGGGGCAGAGGCCACTGCTCTGTTTGTCTTACAGGAGGAATGAGGAGCACGAGGTTTGTTTCTCGAATCAATCACACAGGCTGGCTGGGAATTTTCCTAGCATTTGCTGATATTACAGCCAGTCCCAGGAGTGCCCGAATCAGCAACATTACTTCTCACCAGCAGTGTGATCACTGGTAAGGAAGAGTTGGCGTAAGAGCCATCTTGTAGGGTCTCTCCACAGTCTGGCAGCTTCACAGCACAGGAGCGCAGCCCAGGGACAAGCACACATTCAGGGGTAAATGAGGAAGAAAGGCTGCAGGGCTTCCACGTGGGCCTTGAGTCCTGGAGGAGGATCAATGGGGAAGCGTGGAGCCAGGTGGATTACAGAGTAGATTTACCAACTCAACGGCATGCGAGGCAGAAGTGGAACAGGATATGTGGTTTTGGTTATTGCTTATTTTACTAAATTATTTATTTATTTCTAGTTATTTCATTTAAAAAAATTGAAGTAGAGTTGCTGTACAATGTTATGTAAGTTATAGGTATACGATACAGTGATTCACAATTTTTAAGGATTATACTCTATTTATAGTTATTATAAAATATTGGTTATATTCCCCAAGTTCTACAATATATCCTTGTAGCTTATTTTATACCTAATAGTTTGTACTTCTTTTTTTTTGTGGTACGCGGGCCTCTCACTGTCTCACTGTCGTGGCCTCTCCTATTGCAGAGCACAGGCTCCGGACGCGCAGGCTCAGCGGCCATGGCTCATGGGCCCAGCCGCTCCGCGGCATGTGGGATCCTCCCAGACCAGGGCACGAACCCATGTCCCCTGCATCGGCAGGCGGACTGTCAACCACTGTGCCACCAGGGAAGCCCTAGTTTGTACTTCTTAATCCCCTACCTCTATCTCCCCTCTCTCCGCTTCCCTGTCCCCACTGGTAACCAGTTTGTTCTCTGTATCTGTGGGTCTGCTTCTTTTTGTTATATTCGGTAGTTTGTTGCATTTTTTAGATTCCACATATAAGTGATAACATACAGTATTTGCCTTTCTCTGTCTGACTCATTTCACTTAGCATAATGCCCTCCAAGTCCATCCATGTTGCCATGAATGGCAGAATTTCATTCTTTTTTATGGCTGAGTAATATTCCATTGTGTATACTTACCACATCCTCTTTATCCATTCGTCTGTTGATGGACACTTAGGTTGTTTCCATGTTTTGCCTGTTCTGAATAGTGCTGCTAGTTACTTATTTTGATGATATAGCTGGACACTTGTGAAGCCCCTGCCCATCACCTGTGACTTCCGTCTCCCTGTGCCCTCCTCCTGTCTCCTGCCCCCATCAGGTGTAGCCAGCAATCTGGGTCTAGTGCTTATCATTCCCCTAACTTGATTTTCTTTGTCTTAAATATGTTTATGCCTATACTTTTTCTTAATGAAAGTTAAAAAAAACACAAAAACCTTTTCTACTACTTGTCCTGTTGTGCCTGTGCTGAACGTCTGAAGCAGGGATGGTCCAGGGATCCATAGAAGCCTGTACACAGTCTCATTATCCAAGTGAGGCCACTTGTTTTCCAGGGAGTAAGAAAAGGCCAATGTCTCACAGAGAAATTATAACTAACTAACTTCGTTTCCATTTGATTTAAGGAATCCATTATCTTTTTCACTTATCTTTAGTTTCTTTTGGTCACACCAAGGGTTTAAACCCAGTGGCTACACTGCACTGTGGATGGACTGGGAGAAGGGAAGTCGTTGTATTGGACACAGCCTTTGGAGCAGAGGAAACACTTCCTGTTGGGGGCGTGGTGACTGTCCTTCACTTGATAGATAGGGAGACCACACAGTTGATTATTCTAGAGCATCTCAACAAACTAAGGAAAGTTTTCCAACACAAATCTGGCTATATCTCAAATAGATGAGCTTACTTCGTTAAATAAATGATAAAAGAAAACAATGTAAGTGATACCAGCTAGCTTTACTTAACATTTTGTGAAGTGGATTCGAAGAACTATAAAATTGGGCAGAAGGCAGGAAGCTTTTATAGGATAAAAAACAAAGAACAAGGAAGAGGAAAATAGAAAATATTTGATTGGCTGAGGTCAATTGTTTGGGGTGAGAAGGTCCAGAGTTGGCTTCGTGTTTGGGGACTGGCTGGCTGGGTATCCTGCATTTCTGGTCAACAGGAGCATTTACAGGGACATGAAAGTTGCCTAAGTGGCTCCCCAGGCAAGTGTGGCTCCATCTTGGGGCTAGAAATTTATTTCAATGGGTCTCTCTACATTTCCCTCTTTCTTAGAGGGAAACACCTGCACTCCTCCCATACATGCTTAGTTGCTTATTCTATAGGTGGCTCTGAGACCAGGTTAAGATCGCTGAAGCTCTTCCTAGTGTCCTGTTAAGACAGCCAGTGCTACTTTCAGTTTGGAATGGAGGAGAAGATGAGGAAGCTTCAGTGCCCAGCTTGAGGTCCTGGAGCTTCGGCCCCAGTACCTGGCCTGACGGGAGTTGGTGTGTCAGTTGGTCTGCGGGAGTCTGAGTTTTTTTGCACCACAAAAACTCTAAGACAGACTAATGCCATTCAGATGCCCAGAGTCGGGCTGTCACTGCTTACAGAGCTGACTCCCCAGCTTGGATCAGCATGGTGGAGAGAAATGCTTACCTGGAATGAGTCAGCGGGGACTGCTGATAAACTGAGAACACTCAGTGTGAATAGTTCTAGGAGGAGAATGTCAGCTCGCCTGGTAAACAATTGTCAAAGGAATAGCTCTTCCACTTGTGACCCATCTATGCACCCAACTGGTTGATTTCTACGCCAGGCACTGGTCTGGATACAAGGGTGGGATTGATAAATAAGACATTGTCTCTTCACCAGAAACCTACAATTTCAATCTAGAAGGGCAGAATCCAGCACACCAATGAGAGTGATTCAGATTAAGTGGGGTAAGTATCTCAAGAGACACACATGAAGGGCTGCGAGGGTTTCAAGGAGAAAGCAACGGTGCTCACCGAGCACCTATTGTGTGCTGGACCTGTGCCGACACACCGCTTTCGGACCTTGACCCTTGTCCAGCTCTGATGGCACCTTTTAGGAGCCTTATCACCACTACACAGCAAACAGAGGGCACAGGATGAGCTCTGGTTTTCCTTTAGTTCTGTCCCATGGTGAGGCCCTTCTGTCACTTTTCAGGGGACTGAATTTGAACTTTGAGATATATTCTAAAACGTCCCCATACATTTTTGTACTTATGGCCTTTTAGGTTTTATTGTGGATGACCTTCACATGTGTATTTAACGAGATGCCAGAAAAAACTCTGGCAATGAGGGAATAACAGCAGGTGAACAAAAAACCCTTTGATTAGAATTTTTTCTTTTCATTTTTTGGTAACTTTGCTGCTGAGGATTTAGACAAGTCTGAACCACGATGCTGGCTTCTTGTGAATGATATGGAATTTTCCAGTGCCTTCTGGGGTGGCTGTTGGGGTCAGTGATGTAACTCTGATACTAAAACTTTTAGGACCAACTGAAAGGAGCACTTTTTGTTATCATCAGCTGGATGAGGGCAGAGGCTCTGTAAGTGTCTCCACCTTGGCTGCTTCAAAGAGAGGCAGGTGCCTCTGGCCGTACCTCTAGACAACTAGATTAACATCTGTCATGGTGGGATCCAGCCTTCCCTATCTTTTAAAGCTCCAGGTGATTCTAGTGTGTGGTCAAGTGTAAGGAATACCTCTAGACAAGTGATATTCAAGTCTAATCTGCACTTGAATCCCCCAGATGTTGTTAAAATGCAGAGTCTGATTCAGCGGGGCTGGGAGGGGGATAAGGCCTGAGATTCTGTATTTCTCACAAACTCCAAGGAGACGCTAGTGCCGTTGGTCTATCTCCTTCGAGTAGACACAGGGTTTTTGAGTAGGCAGGGACCACACTTTGAGTAGGCAGGGTCTAAGTGAAATATTTCTCAGAGTGAGGTGCAGACCCCTGAGTCAGAATCACTGGGGTGGGGGCCAAGGGGGTGCTTGCTGAAAAGCAGATTCCTGGGCCCTACCCTTGACCCCCTCAATTAGAATCTCTAGGGGTGGGCTAACATCAACTTGGGTCCTTTTTAAAAAGTGCTTAAAAAAACTCTACAAATAACAAATGCTGGAGAGGAGCATTTGAAGTGGACAAAAGGGAACCCTCCTGCACTGTTGGTGGGAAAGTAAGCTGGTGCAGCCACTGTGGAGAACAGCATGGAGGTGAACTACCATATGATCCAGCAATCCCACTCCTGGGTATATATCTGGAGAAAACTATAATTCAAAAAGATATAGGCATCCCTCTGTTCATAGCAGCACTATTCACAATAGCCAGGACTTGGCAACAACCTAAATGTCCATCGACAGATGAATGTGTAAAGAAGATGTCACACACACATACACACACACAATGGAATACTACTCAGCCATAAAAAAGAATACAATAATTCTATTTACAGCCACATGGATGGACCCAGAGATTATCATACTAAGTGCAATAAGTCAGAAAGAGAAAGACAAATACCATATGATATCACTTATATGTGGAATCTAAAATATGACACAAACGAACTTATCTATGAAACAGAAACAGACTCACAGACATAGAGAACAGACTTGCGGTCACCAAGATGGAGAGGGTGTGGGGGAAGGATGGAGTGAGAGGTTGGGGTTAGTAGATGTAAACTATTATGTACAGGATGGATAAACAACAAGGTCCTACTGTAGAGCACAGGGAACTATATTCAATATCCTATGATAAACCATAATGGAAAAGAATATAAAAGAAAGAATGTATGTATATATATACATATAATTGAATCACTTTGCCATACAGCAGAAATTAACATTATAAATCAACTATACTTTAGTAAAAAAAATTTTTTACAAATAAAGAAAAAACACTTTTAAAAAACACTTATGCTCATGTCCAGTCATCCCATCTCCCATCTTTCCAGATTGTAACTTAAATGGTCGAGGCTGGGGCCCAGGCACTGCCACCTCGTCCAGGTGATTCAGCTGTACAGGCAAGCTGAGAAGCTTGGGTTAGGGCAGTGGTTCCCAAATTCTTCTAAACATTGGAAGCCCCTGGAAAACTTCAAGAACTCCCAGTGCCTTTGTGCCACTCTCAGAGACTGGGATTTCACGGGTCTGGGGTGTGACCCAGGTACTTGAAAAGTTCCCCAGGTGATTCTACTGTGCAGACATGCTTGGCAACCCTGGGTGAGGGTATCTGTGTCTGAGCACATCGTCGAGGCAATTCTCCTGCGTGTTAAGGCGTGAGAGCCTGTGCTCTGGAAGGAAAGTCCTCGTTCGTTAGTGTAAGGAACACTTCCTGCTAGGGTTTCAGTTATAATTCTATGAGCAGCCTTGTAACTATGACTAACTCTTCAAACATGTGTGTGATTCACCGGCTGTGGGAGGACCAGATCAGCAACAGGAAGACAGGGTAGAAGGAAAAATAATACATGTGCTCTAACCCTTTACTCCAGTGTTTTTGGCCAGTACAGCTGGTGGATTGCTAGGAGTTTTTGATATGATAGAAAGTTAATTCAGAAAGTATCTGATTGTAAGTTGGTGCTTTTATTCATTTTCGAGTTACCTTTTCAGTCATCAGATTGGAAGGTAATGATATTCAGAGGTTACATATATTTGTTTTAGTGACAAATCTACATCGACTGCTTCTGACGGTCCAGCAAACCCTGTGTACTTCTGGAAAAACACTCCTTTTTTTGAACCAATTATTTTGCTTGGGGGTTAAAAGATTGTGAGTAGTGTTCCCAGGCTTGTGTCACAGAACCTGAACTCATTTCCTTAACGCCAGACCTAGATAGGCTATTCAGAGGCATTCTCTAGGATTTCTCAAACCAGAGCTGGTTTCTCTTAGGTCATAAAGTGACATGGCATGGCCATCTCCTGTGGTGGGTGGGGACCTGCCCGCAGCTGGAGAGGATCGGGCCAACTCAATGAGAGAAGCAAGGTAAGCCTGGGAGGGGAGACGCCCTATTTCTCATCCCTGAGGTCCCTGCACACACCTGGTTATGCTCAGGCTTACCTTCAGTTCTGTGAGCCATCCTAGTTCCACTCCAATAAATCACCTATTTTTTGCTTAAGAGGCTTTGCATAAGGTTTCTGTCACGTGCAAGCCATTGAGTGGTGCCATTCCAACATGGATGGTGCCCTTGCCTGGGTGCGTCACTCCAGATGTGCAGGGGGGCTGCCTGCCTCCCCAGTGAGCCCTGGACGACTGACGAGTCTTGATTACTGAAAATACGAAGCCAGGTCATTGCAGGGCATAGGAAAAAAATTTCCATCAGTAATGGAAAAGGGGCAAGTGGCTAGAAGCAAAGGAGAGACTCTCAAAATACGAGAAAGGAGAAAAAACCCTTTTGTGGGTACCAACAGGGAGAAGTAAGCCTGGGTTTCCCCTGGTGCTGACCAAACGGACCAGAATTATTCAGCAAGGGCCACCTGTGCAGCTTGCCACATGCTGGGTTTTGGTGGGATTTTAAGGCAATAAGCACCAATATTTATGTTACACTTTACAATTTACAAAGTGTTTTCAGAGACATTATGTCATCTTCCAGGTAAGGAAAATTGCTCAGAAAGAGATTAGGTTTCCCCAAGATCCCATCTCCAAGGGATTGGAGCCAAGACTCCCATCCAGGACCTTCAAAGTCCAATCCTGTGGTCTTCATCAACTCACCGCTGTGTCTGCCCCCAAGGAACAGATGACCTCACTGGGGAGACATCAGCAGCTCAAACCTACTAGGGAGACATTTCCAGGAAAACATATGGATTCCTGCTACTAGGTGACAGATGTGTGTGAGACAGCAGAAGTGGGCCGTGACGGGGGTAGGGTCTCCCAGTGAGTGTTTGCTCAGCTCTTCACCCGAATCGTGTAAGGTCAGTGGGTGGCTCTACAACAACAGAGACCACGAAACAAGGACGTTGGGAATCCGGGTCCTAATCCCGTGGCATCATGAGCCACAGGCAGAGGCCTCTTAACCTTCCTGGGCCTCAGTTTCTTCCGCTGTAAAATGAAAGGGTTGGACGAGATGATTTCCAAGGCCTCTTCCAGGCCTATAATTCTATGTCACTTACTAGAATGCTCGTGGCAAGTATGCTACCCCGTGGTTTACAGTGAATTCACTGTAATTACTGGGTTCAGAGCACGAGAACGCTGGATCCTAAATCTGTTCAACGTCTAAGTCCTGTTCAGTCATGTCAGGCCAGATTGTTTTTATATCCATGAAATTTACGGCACTGCCCTTGTAGAGGAGGAGGTGAGGAAACTGCAGGTAATCTGTCCAGGTGAAGAAGGCCAGAGAGCTATAAATAATAGTGAGAGTAAGAACGAGCCTTCTACTTCTCAAGGCAAGCTCACAGTGAGATAGATGAGACAGTGGTTGCTTCTTTTTTTTTTTAATTGCCTTTTGTCAGATGAGAAAAGTGAGGCACAGGCAAGCTTATATGTTTGGACCAAGGTCTCCTTATAACAGAGCCAGGACTAAGACCCAGATTGTGACTCTGATTCCAGTATTCCTTCCAACAGCCATGAAGAGTGTGTTTCCTTTGGGGAGTCCTATATCATTATAGTCTCATTAGCAAAATGTTCCTTTCTGATGGCTAGGAAAAGGATTCGGCAAGTGTCACTCTTGTTGACAGGTGTCGGAGAGAGATATATCATAAGGTACAGAGGCCACTTTTGAATCTCCTTTTAAATTTTTTCACTATTTCCAGAGGCCAGAGATATATGTATCTTAGGGTCTTCATCCCAGGAGCTGAAATAAAAAGAGAACTTGGTTGGCTTTAGATAGACCTATATCATTATTTCAAATTGCATCTGGCCGAAAAGCAATGGGGTTTTGCGAATGTTGTCATCTGTTCTTCCCTTCATTACAAGGCTTGGTTGCAAGTCCTGCTGGCTTTTATCTTAGCACACTTGCAGTTTCGATTGACATGACTCATCTTAAACTTTATTATCATGTTCATCGTAATAAAGCTGGCTGACAACACTTTAAATACCTGGCTTTCCATGATACGAGGTAATTAATTTTTATGTTGCATCTTTAATACAAAGTATTGAGACACAGTCTTTAAATATTAAACCAAAGAGGTAATGGTTTTGGTGGGGGGTGGGGTACAAGAATTGGATCCAGACAATATCAGAAAAGTTGAAATGTAGAAATAATGGAGAGACAGATTAGGAGGGACATCGTCAAGCACTGGAATGGGATCTTAAGTAAGGCTGCCCAAGTATTTCTTTCTAGAAGCTTTGAAATGTTGAATGGTCTGGTGGTTTTTATGACGAGGGAATCACTGTATCCGAGGTTTATTTCCCCTTCTATTTTTCGGGAAAGAGGATTTTAAAATGACATGACCTAGCTTACAGGGATATTAATAAAAGGGGCCCATAAAAGGAAAAGAGTGGTGGTTATAAATCATCCCGGGCGCAGGAGGAGTAAAAAAAGAAAAAAAGATGTTAAAGCCCCAAATCCAGAGAGAGCCGGGCTCTCCTTGCCTCAGGCAGCTTTGGTGGTGGTGCAGGGCTCACTGCGAGCCTGGGGTGGATGGAAGATAGAGGTCTACACGGGTAATTACACCAAACAGACTGAAAGGCGTGTTTGCTAACCTAAGAGCTTCCTAAAAAGGAAGCAGAGAAGTGAGGACATTTGGATAAGGAGGAGATTTCACCCCAGACTCTAGGACCTGCATTAGAAGACATTCCTTGTCCCAACAATGCCCTCCTGCTGCTGAGCTGGGTCAGGACACACTGTGGCAGAAGCTTTTCAACTATGTCCCCACTCCACTACTGACTTCTCAGAGGTCCTCACCCTTCTCCCTTCAAACTCCTGGCGCCCGGCAATTTTCTTCGATCAAAGATGATCCCATGAGTTCTACAGTTTCATTCCAAGATGTGATTTGAATTCCCTCTAGTTTTCCCATCTGCTTCCAGGAGAGCATTCGTTCATCAGCCACTTTAATTTTAAATGTAAAATAAATGTGAAAGAATGTGTTCTCTGACTCCGGGGTAGTAGCGCTTTCAGTTCACGGTGGTTAGAGATGGCTTTGCTTTGTCCTTGTGACCTCGGAGCCCCTTTAATGATGCAGCTCAGATGGCGACCCTTTCCACTTGGTGAAGAAGAGCTCTGTCACACAGCTCAGCCACTTAAAGCTGCTGTACGTGCATCCTCCAGTCGTGTCAGCTGCCCTGGTACACGCTCTCTGCTTGAGGACAAAGCCCCGGTCCCCCACCTACCCAGCCTCACACCTGGCTGTGTCCTCACCTGGACTGTCCTAACCTCTTCCGACGTTGATGTGGCCCCTTCTTGTGACTCTGTCCTTGCCCTGCCTGTGTGGCCTCCCCCCGAGATCTTCCTGGCCAGGACACAGTCTTCCTCTAAGCCTCTTTTGCCTCCCCATCGTGGCAGAAGCTTCTAGCCAGCCTGTGACAATGTCCCCTCCCTGCTAGCAGCCACCCTGATGCCAGGGCAATGCCCAGATGGCAGAGGAATAGGTGGGTCCCAGCCTGTTTCATCAGACCAGTTCCATGAACCTTGGTCCATTTGTGGCCCAGAGCTGTGGTGTTCAGAAGATTCTCTGAGCCATAGAATCCTCTCTTCAAATGAAATCTAGTGTGAAAGACTTCATTTGTGGTAGAAAGTGCTGGTCGGCGATACTTAAAACAGGGAGCTGGAGTCTCACCTGCTCACCCCTCCCCTCTCCCTCCCTCCCCCTACAGCTGTGAGAAGCATGCCTGGTGGGCTCTGTCCTTACCCAGTCCCACGCACACCTGTTCATCAGCTGCCCGCGCACACGGGTGATTTCTGAAACACCGTCTCCTCACCTTCTCCTGCCTTCCCTTTGTACATTTCCAGTCCCCTGCTAGAGTTTACAGGAAGTCTGGAACTTCTTATCCTCCCGGCCATGTCCACCCTGCCCCCGTTTACCTCTTCTATTTCTTACTTCCTGTGTATATTGATGAGATTTCAAGCACGTTTGGAATTACCTGAGTCCTTCTGTAATAACTCCTGCATAGCTCCCCAGCCACCGTTCCTATGATTGCACCTCTGAAATCTCTCTTGGATCTGTAACCTATTCTCCATCCCACTGGCACTGCTGGTTGGGCTTGTGTCACCTTGGGTAGGGATCGTGGCATCGATACCTGCCCTGAGCTATTCCTGACTCTGCAACAAAGAGGAAGCCTTCAGAGAAGTGAGACTTGGATCCCCCATTGAAGAATGGGTAGGGTATTTGTAGGACTTCCCTTGGTCAATAATCATGATCTTACAATATTCTGAGAGTACATTCTAAGAGTACGCAGCTCATTGGAGAAACGCAGGTACAGTCCATTAAATGATCTGCCTTTTGCGTCTCCTCTTCTGTTAGAATGACTTTCTCCTTATGTGTAGCTGTAGTGTTGTCAAATAGCTGTTCCGAGGAGTGAGGAATCCCAGGGGCATCTCATGCTAGCGCCCGTCACTTACAGAAGACAATCTTCCTGAGTCTCTCACTGTGCTTCACGATTCCCCCGCTGTAAGAGAAAACTAACACACAGAAGTGATTGTTCTGTCTCGTGTAGGAAGGGTTCTTATTATGACAGAAAAGTTATTTTCTCTTCTGTGGTTTCTTAAGGGTTCTCTAATTGGGTAACCCCCTGCTGACCCCTGGCTATGGTAGTTTCTATAGTGACATCTTTGTTTCACTACTTGCACACCGAGGCCAGAACGAGTAATTCAAGCCAAGGCAGAGCATGAGATAATGGGGCTCCATAAACCACCGGTATTGAAAAGGCAGTGACCCCTAACATTCACTGGAGTTCTCGCCCATTAAGGATTTTTCTCACCTGCACCTAACAGACGGGGTGTGTGTTACAGCCCCACGTCTGGCCTGGAAGTGGGCTGAGTTGATCTGTCAGACTTCAAGGCCTTGAGCCTGGATGGCTTTGGAATTCATTCATGTTCTACCTACACTTGAATAATAACTCAAAATAAGCACAAAAATTTTAATTTTTTTTTTGTTTTGAGAAAAATTGAAACTATGGGAAAATATGAAGGCTAATGTAACAAAAACCTATACTCCTACCATCTAGGAGTATACTAACTTTTCAAAATTTGTCTTATTTGCTTGCAATGTTTTTTAAGGAAATAACACATTCAAGATAAAATTAAAATCCTCCTTAGCCCCCACTGTTGGCCCAGGTCCATTCCCAGCCCCCTCCCCAGAGGCACCCTCTTCACGAGATGGTGTGTATCCAGGCAACCCATTCATTTCTTTTATTTTCTTCTACCGATGTGGAATTTATGTATTGCATTTGTATTCTTTTAGTGGCAATACAATTTGAATGTGCATAGTTTTATGTATATTTTCTCCCCAAACCCAAAATTTATCGATGTCTGTATCCTCCCTAACAAGGTAGTGCGAGAAGCAAACTCTGTGCTACCTTCAGACTTTCTCCTTCTCTCAGCACCATGTTACTGTCCACTTCTCAGGTCAAGTTTACTTTCATCATATTAGCATTTCTCTCCTTTCTTCTCTTCCTTCCTTTTTTCCTGTTCTGTCTTTCTATAACTTCTCTTGTATTATTTATTAAAATGTATCTCGTTAGGCTTTCTCATGATTGCTCTTTGCAATGTATCCCTTCATTATGGATTTAGTTTTCTTCTTGTGAAGGTATATGCTTCATTGGTTCTTTCAGAAAACACCTGGGAGAGTATATTTCCTTTGTTCTTATGTCTATGGAAATGCTCTTATATTGTCCTCATTCTTAAAGGGTAGTTAGTGTGGGCATAAAATTTCAAGTTCATAGTAATTTTACTTCAGTCCTTTTAAGATATTACTCAGTCTTCTTCTGGCATTTTCATGAGAAAATTGATAGCTCTTTTGTGGGCAATCAAATTTTTTTATCTCATAGCTTCTAGTGCTTTCTCCTCAAATTTCTGCAGTTTTAATATGTATATCCAGATATTTTAAGTTTATTAATCCCTAGTGAGTATTTTTATTCTGACTCACATCTTTCTTTTTTCCCAGAAATTTTCCCAGTTTTAAAATTTGCATATTTTCCCTCCTTTATTCTTTTGATACTTCCTTTTCTTTTGGGAAATCTATTAATTAAATCCTCATTCTATTTTCCATGTGTTTTAAATAATTTTTTTTTGTCATCCCCATGTCTTTACCTCCATGTGCTGTGTACTGGGACATTTTCTAAGATCTGAATTCTAACTCATTAATTTTTACTTTAGTTGTGTTTAGTTCATGAATTAATGTGTCTGTATTTTTCCTACAAAGCAATGATTATTTCTTGCTTTTCTTACTTTTGAGTGTAAAAGTTTTTCCTCTTCTTTGAAATAATTTAATATTTTTCTAAAACTTCAATACTTCTAGTATAGGAGGCATTTCTATACATTAGGAACAGAAGGGAGGGGGTTTAGTATACGCTTGATCCACCACCTTGATTGCTTTTTGGGATTATAGTAAATTTCATCCTTTCCTGAATTATTGCATCTAGTATTGTGGCAATGATCATATTTTCCAAACTAAATATCAAGTTTCATGATCTGAAAGGGGATTGTTTTATAAGTTGTCCATTTATTTAAATGAAAACTCTTAGAAATGCATACAAATGAATCACACTTAGCAATTTGTTGAAAATAATAAAGTAACACTAACCATGATCATCCCACCAAAAGCCAGACTGGAAAAGACACTACGAGTAGAGTAATCGTTTCTGGATCTATGTTTAAGACTCAGGCAGCTACAAGGCGTAGGAGATCTTTTCTGTGTGTTAGGTCGCTAGATGTAGGAAGTAGAGATGAAATGAAGGTGTACTAAGTGCACGTATTGTAGAGGGTTTCCTTAAAGATCTCAGGGTAAACTGTTTTCTCATGATTTGCTTCTTTCTGAGCAAAGTAAGGTCTAGCAAAACATTCCAGTTATTTGAAATTCCTCTCCTGACTGATGGCAATTATAATGGCAGATTTTGTTTGTGTCTGAGAACTGATCACATTTACAAACGTACAATTCATGTACGTGAAATTCATGTCCCTTCGTTTCGTCATCATTGCCTCAAAATCATTTTTATGTTGTTATCAAGGCTGGAACATAAATAGTTAACCAAAAGGGAAGGTAAACCTTTTTTTTTTTTTTTTAAATGCAGAAAGGGATCAGATTTTCTTGTTACTTTCAATACTTATGTTTGAAAAGTTTTGGTTATGAAGACAGGGAATTATGTTACACTTAAGAGCAAATATCATCTATAAATCTTCCTATGTCTTCTTGGTTATTAATTAATGTGCTAAATGATGCCCAGAAGTTTCTCAGCTGGAACTTGTGGTTTAAAGTAGCTGTTCTGGAAAGAAAAAACAAAACACAACCAACCTTGGCCAGGTTCCCTTCATAGACCTAAAGAGTTTAGTACTTGCTATACAATGCATGATCTGTCCTCATTTTTGGAAAGCTAATGAGATTAGTAATATGTGACTCATGTCAGTTATGTTGAAGGAAATCACAACACAATCTATGTGCACCTTTTCAAAAGACAAATTGCAAAACTGCAGACCAATAGAACAGTGCCTGTAATACTTTCTTCCTGGGAAAACAAGCTGTCTCAAAATTAAAATTAGTTTTTGTTTAGTGTTGTTACAAATGAGGCACCTGTCTGTTAAACTTGCTTCAACTGATGTATTGGAGTTATAACTGGCAAACTTCAATCCTGAATGTCCTAGGAGAGTCCTGGGAGGGCTCATAACACCCCCTGCCTCCCTGGAAGTAATGAGCTGGTTGCAGGTATTGATAAAACTCTCTAGCTGTCTCCTTGCAAAAAGGTGAGTGTAGGGTAGAAATATGCTTAGCCATTAGAAAAAAGAAAGAAAACCCACAAGCAGAGGGTGACATCGGTGTGGGGAAGGTCTAAATCTTTGTTCTTAACTACTTTTCAAGGTAGAGAATACATGGGCTGTAGAATGATCCCTTTAAAAGAATTAAAGAAGGTGTTCTTGCTGACCTTGACAATCACCTAAATCACTAGGTGCTGGGATTTAACACTAAGTCACACTGATCACTAACAGGGGTTGTTAGAGCCCTGCTGTCCTCTCACCAGAGCCCTTGAGTTTCTACACTGTGAACATCTATACGGATGCTCTTTTCTTTCCAGACTCCTGCCTGGGAATATTCAGGATAAACATCCAGGAATACACCATTTCTGCTGGTATGTTGGTATTTTCCTTGTATCCGAAGATAAAAGTTAAATGAAAGTAAGCTAAACATTTATAAACCTTGAGCCAAAAAACAATGCCTTGAAATACACGGAGTAACAATCTTTGAAGACTATTTAGTGTTTTCTGTCCATAACTCTACACACTCTTGCAAAATTTCTTGACCTTGAAAAAAGAAATTTCAATTCTTCTGCACTCATGGAAGGAAGCAGAAGTTTCTAGAAAAGAAACGATTTCTAAGAGAGATAACAGAAGTCATAGAAAGAGCTAGATATTGAAATAGAGTTTCAAACCCTCTGCAGCCAGGGGAAACAAAGCTGGGAAAAGAGATCCTAGGGGAAAAGATAGCAGTGAAAATGTTATTTGCCAAATCTGAAAGCAGATGAAATTCAAGGGTGTTTGGTGTGAAAAGTAGTCACACAGAACATTAAAATTTTTTGTAGGAAAAGAAAGTTACAAAAGATTACTGGAGTTGCCTCACACAGCCTTGCCCATTATGTGCGTACCAAAACTCCTGACGTGAATTTTATAGCATTTTTCATCTAAATGGAATTTCCCTCACTTCACTGTAAAACCAGATTTGAACTTCCTAGATGCATATTTTTTAATGTTTTTGAAAACACGGGGTTGGTGTAAACTGATAGCTTTGTGCTGCCAATCCCGGGCACAGCTGAGTAACCAAGGGACCACTTCTACCTCCCCTTCCTTAACCTGTCACTCTAGGCGTTGAGAGAAGACCAGCAGCCTTAGGGTTTGACCCAACACTCTCCCCTTTCAGGGCCTCTGGGTCCCCAAATCCTGCAGCATAATACCTTCATCTATTAAATACGTGCCTGGAAAGTTTCCCCATGAGCCACATTCACTTCTGTCCACATTTTATAGTGGTGAGTTACAGGGATGGAGAGGAATACGCCAGAGACCCACCTGAAGGAGGACTTTGAAAAGCATCCCCAGTCTTACGTCTCATTTTTAAACGCAGATTTCGGGAATGAGGGTGAAGAATTAGGAAATGAACAGGATGAAATAAATTCACTGCTCTCTTGTTCCTTGTTATTATAACACTTAAGGGTGCTTTGTCTCATTAAGAAGCTGGCTGAGCCCTCTATTCCAACAGCCCCATGCTCCCGACAGGAGTAACGTGTTCTATTTAAATTTTTGGCTCATTTGTTTAGAATGTTTCTTCGGCAACACAAGAGTGAGCATCAAATCGCCTCCACTGAGGAATGAAGGAACTGGCTTATGGAGAAGCTGTGCTGAGATCACCTCTGTTGTCAGTGTGTAAAAGGCCGGAGATCCCGCTATATATGAATCCCTGCGCTGCATTGCACAGCCCTGTCCAGTTTGTATCAGTATTGCCTGTGTCCATCCCCTTCTGCTGCGTTAGCCTGTAGCAATCAGCCAAGGACAGCACAGCAAGCAAAGAAGCCTAACACTGAAGTGCAGAACTCCTTCTCAGACAACAGGGAAGACAGGAGCATCGGGTGTGTGGCCAGAGGAAGCAGGAGAGGGACCCTGGACTTCAGAGGTTGGGTTTTACACATCCCGCCGCCCGGTTCTGTTCAACGAGCTTTGGGTTCCTTTGGTCCTGGGAAGGGGATTTATGCTTATTCCTCTGACCAGGTTAACTATCTCTAAATACAGTGGAATAATTCAGCGACCCTGCTATTTCAAAGACCTCAGTATATACGGGGGAGAACGTAAGGAAGAAAAGAGGGACCCGCGACCCAAAGCCTTACCGTGTCCTGTAAGAAAGCTGTAAACTGTGCCTTGCAGGAGCCGGAGGCCAGATCTCCAGACTAAGAAGGACTTGCTTGTCCCCAGAGTGTCCCAGGGGAAACGGCTGGGGGCCCTCCAGCACGAGCTCATGTCACCGCCATCGCTGCTTCTACGTTCCCAGACATCTGTGCTAGTTTCCCAGGGCTGCTGTAAGCGACCACACACAATGGCTTAAAAGAACACGAATGTATTCTCTCATGGCTCTGGAGGCCAGAAGTCCAAGATCAGTTTAAATCGGCCTAAATCAAGGTGCTGGCAGGGCCGTGCTCGCTCCACGAAGTCTAGGGGAGAATCTGCAGCCGTCGTCGCCAGCGTCTGCCGCTGCGGCACTCCTTTGCTTGTTTTAAATTGATTTTTATAGGTGTTTGCTTGATTTAAAACGCTATGTTCGTTTCTGCCGTACAGCAAAGTGAGTCAGTTTTACATATCCATATATCCACTCTTTTTTATCTATTTATTTATTTTATTTTTTGGCTGCATCAGGCGGCACACGCAATTTTAGCTCCCTGACCAGGGATCAAACCCAGGCCCCCTGTACTGGGAGCACGGAGTCTTAACCACTGGACCACCTGGGAAGTCCCTACCCACTCTTTTTTAGATTCTTTTCCCACATAGGTCATCACAGAGTATTGAGTAGAGTTCCCTGTGCTCCATAGTAGGTCCTTATTAGTTACCTATCTTATCTATAGTAGTGTGTCTATGTCAATCCGCATCTCCCAATTTATCCCTCCCCCACTTCCCACCGTGGTAACCGTAAGTTTGTTTTCTATGTCTGTGAGTCTATTTCTGTTTTGTGAATAAGTTCATTTGTACCATTTTCTTAGGTTCCACATATAAGCAATATCATATATTTGTCCTTCTCTGACTTGCTTCACTCAGTATGACGATCTCTAGGTCCATCCATGTCACTGCAGATGGCATTGTTTGGCTCTGTTTTATGGCATTCCTTGACTTGTGGTCGCGTCACTGCAATCTCTGCCTTCGTGGTCGCGTGCCTCTCCTCTTCTGTCTGAAATCTCCCTCGGCCTCCCTCTTACAACACTTGTGCTCCCATTTAGGGCCCAGTCAGATACTCCAGAATAAACGCTCCACTTTGAGACCCTTAAGTTGATCACATCAGCCAAATCTTCGCCATATAAACTAACACTCACAAGTTCCAGGGGTCGGGAGGCCTTTATTCAGCCAATTATCACACCCGTTGTTTCTCTGGCCCTCAGCTTTCAGGGAAGCAGACTTTTCATCATTTCTCTGGAGAAGAGCTCAATTCCAAATAATGACGAGCCCAGTTCAGCAGCTGTGGTTCTCAGCCAGATCGAGGGATTGCACTTTGTGATGATCTATACTAGGATTTCTAAGACTAGGATTTGATATGGACAGAGTGTGTTCATTACACTTACTTAACGTCTCCTTCTAATTGCCTGGGAGTGCAGTAGGACATGGTGTACCTTGAAGGACTCAGAGTTATAGGTTGTTTCTTACTATCTGGAACTCAGGCTGCCCCTGGTGCTAAAATGTGTGCGTGAGACAGGATCCCCAATCTGGCAAGAGGAGGGTAGAGGACAGGCAAGTGACAAGTGGAAACTGGGAGGTGGAAACAAGAGGTGGCATTTGGGCAGGGGTCGGAATGATGGGCATCTTTCAGGAAACCGTTCATGGCCATTTCTCCCACCCAAGACTGACTTAGAGGCTCCCTGCCATATGCTTCAGCGTCCAGTTTTGCTTTTCCATCTTAACACTTCGCACATCCTTTCTGACAGTCCGTTTACCTGGCTGTCTCCCTAATTGGGCTGAGGACGAAGGTTTGTCTGGTTTGTTCACATGGAGATCCCCAGCATGTAGCATGGTGCCCGGCACCTAGTAGGAGCTCAGTAACCATGTTGGCTTGACTGAATGAGTGGAGAGGAGAAAGCAGAACATTCTGGGCCGAAGGCTGGCACAAGAAAATGCTCGGGGGCAGGGCAATCTCCTCCAAGTCGGTGAAAATCACACGGAGGAAGACGGGGCCGTGTGACTAACCTGGCTCGTGGTTGGTTCAGGGGAATGGAGGTGAGGACGTGACCGCTCTGTTCTCGGGTCCTGCGGCTGTTCCTGGCAAGAGTGAAGGAGGTAGCGGGCATTCCTGGAGCATCACACCCTGCTGATGGGACAGGTAGGGTGGCAGAGAGGATGAGAGCGTGGGCCCTGCATCTCAAGTCCTCGCTCTGCCAGCTGCGTGAACTGGGGCACGTCACTGAGACCCCCTAAGCCGTGGTTTTCTCGACTGTAAGATGAGGACACCGCCACCAGCTCTGACCCATGGGAGAATAACACAGGTCAGGTGAAGAGCACGGCACAGTGCCTGGGATGAAGGTAGGGCCACTGTGACCGTGAGCCTGAATCTCATCTGGGAGGCTCCTCGCTGGACCCTGGTCACGCTGTGTGGTCAGCAGCTCTGACTGGCGCCGGCATCTGCCTTCCCTGAGCAGCTAGCGACATATGGGGCTGCCGGGTCCCAGAGCGACCGCGATGAGAAATCGAGGGATGCTGGAGGGCAAAGACTGACATCTCCAAGGCCTCTGTGCGGGCATGAGCAGCAGCCGGGCCGTGTCTGAGGTCTAAGTGCTGGCCCTGGGTCCACAGTCGAACCCCAGCCTGCAAAGCGCGCACGTTGCAGCCTTGAGGAGCTGAGGGAAGAGGCCCTGGGAGCTTTGAAGCCTCCTAGCTCAAAAACAGGGCCAACTGAGGCGAGCTTTGGTGCCAGAGCTGACTTTCAAGCCTGACTACATCTTTGGACCTACCTTTCAAGGAGATTAGACCAGGGGTCAGAGCCAGTCGGACCCTTTCCAGTGTTAATTGGAATTAACTATAAATAACAACACAGAAGCCCCTCCCCGTTGTTCCTCCTGGTGTCTGTCCTACACACTCAAGTACCCCACTTGAATACAACTTTTGGAGAAATGCTGGTTGTTTCAAAGGGTTTCGACCTCATGGCGAGGGGTCCTTAGCGGGTTTCCCCCTCCTCTGGAGGGTGGAAGGTCAGAAGGAGCCGTGCATTTCAAATGACCCGATGCACTCCGGGTAAAACCCATTTACCAGTTGGAATATTTTTGAATAGATGAGGCTCTCACCAGAGTTCTAATTAAAAATCAATGTGATATATAATTAAATTCTAGTGATCACATATGCACCAGCCCGTCTCTTTAGCTTTTAGCCTGAGGCAGAGGAAGAATGCTGTTATTGATCAAGTCAGGGGCCCTCTGAGTTTGTCAATACGAGATGTCTCCGCGTGGCTGCTCAGAGCCTGAAGGGCATGTCCTGATGCTTTAAGGGCTTTGTCCGGAGGGCGGGACCCAGCCTGCAGTCCATGCCTCCGGGCTGTGAGCGCCGAAGGGGAGGCTCTAGAAAGAGAGAGGGTGCTGATTTACAGACTCACGCTGCCTCTTCAGCTGCCTTCCCTGTGCCCCGTCCCCCATGGGCAAGATCCCTTCCATAAGGTCTGCCAGGGACAAGCGTGGCAGCGGGGTCAGAAGACCACCTGGGTTACAACCTTCTCTTAGGAGCTGACGGCCCCAGTTCAGCCCAGCCCTGGGACCCAGCCCACCTTTTCTGTAGAAAAGTATTACTGATATTTTCAATTTCTTTAGAAACAAAGACGTCGGGGTTGCTTTGCAGGCACTCAGGGCCACCTATCAATTTCCCAGCAGAGGCTCACGTGTGTAAAGTGTATCGTCCTTCTCAAAAGACCTCACCTTTTGACTGTGTCCCCGCATCTGGTCCTGTCACAATACGGCCCTTTGAGGCCCGAAGTGCTGTTTTCATGCCCACTTTACACGTGGGCGCTTCCTTGTTCAGGGGTCTCTGCAGGTCCATCCAGCCTCACAGGCTTCTGAAGTGGAGGGCAGGGGTCCTCGCCCTCCTGCCCCTCACACCCCGCCTGTCCCAACTACCCCGCTCCTCCCCCGGCCCCCCGCCAGGGCCGCCAGCTCTCCAGAAGAAGTTTCTCTGTTTTTGTCTCTCCTGTTTTAAGCTGAATTTAGTCAGTATATTTTTTATTTATGATTCTTCCCCCATTTTCTCTTTAGATTTTTATTATATAAATAGGAATATATTTTTGTTATAAAAGATTTGTTATGAGTGAGAATGTAGGGTGAAACATGAAAGGGCCCGTCCATGGCTTGGAGCCCCTTTACCGCCAGCGCCCCTCCCCCTCCTGCCCCTCCCCCTCTGCCCTGTTCCTTCTTCTCCTCCTTTTTTACCTGCCTATCCCTCCCCAAGCCCCTCTCTCTTCGTCTCTCTCTCCCTCTCTGCATATTTAAATAAAACAAAGATACTATTTTGCACAAAGAAAATGATAGTTTTAGAAGCCCCGCTTGGTGGAAAGCAAGAATTTTGTCAAATTCTTTGGTTTATATAAAGGAAAATCGCTGAAGGCCTTTGATCTCAGATTCTCCCACAGAAGAGAGGGCAGGGCTGGAGCTGCAGCTGGGAAGGAGGCGAGTGTGACACGGATGAAGAGAGAAGTGTGAGGGTCACCAGCCCAGGCCTTGTGTGGAGACATGGGAACCCAAAATAGAGCCCCCGAGTCACCTCAGATTTCTCTCTTTCTCCCCTATCCCTTATGCAGTCCCCCAGCAAACCTCAGCTCTACCTTCATAATATATCCAAAATCTGACCCTTCTGACCACCGCCCTGCGAACACCCTGGTCCCAAGCTATGAGCATCTCCCCCCTGGGTTCCTGCAACAGCCTCAGCGGTAAATCACAAGAGCTATTACGTTTCCACGGAACTTGGCAACGTTCTGTTAAATACAGAGTTGGCTAAAAATTAAATGCTGTCCATTGGTCGATGAATGGATAAAGAAAATATGATCCATCTATATCCACATGCACAACAGAATATCATTCAGCCATAAAACAGGGAATCCTGCCATTGCAACACCATGGAGGGTATTGTGCCGAGTGAAATAAATCAGACAGAGAAAGGCAAATGCCGGATGACCTCACTTATATGTGGAATCCAAAAACACTGAACTCGTAGAAACAGAGAGTAGCTTGGTGGTTGCCAGAGAGAGGCTGGGGTGTATCAAAGGGTACAAACTTGCATTTATAAGGGGAATAGGTTCTGGGATCTGATGTGCAGCATGGAGACTATAGTTAACAATATTGTGTTGTACACGCTACTTGAAAGTTACTAAGAGAGTAGATCTTAAATGTTCTCACCACAATAACAGCAACAAAGTGGTAATTATGTGAGATGAAAGGTGCGTTAACTAATTTCTTGTGGTAACCATTTTGCAATACATACATGTATCAAATTATCACGTTGTACATCTCAAATGTACACCATGTTCTATGTCAATAAAGCTGGAAAAAATAAATAATGTAAACTTATTATTAAATTATAAAACCCAAGGTGACACATAGTCAGAAGTCATCACTTCCTACCTTTACCCCATTTTGCTATCATCTACGCCCTTTGAGGTTGTTGGCATCAGCTGTGATTATACGGCGGCAATACTGCACGATGGTGACCTTCCAGCGTCTCTCCACAACTCCAATCTCAGTTGTATCAGTAGGTTGAAACCAGCTATGGGGAGAGTACAGACACCATGGAAATCGACAAATGCTGCAAATCAGTGGAGGTCAACGCTTCATGAACACTTACTGTGATGTTTCCCTCTGAATGAACCGAAGTCCTCACCTTCTGATGAAAGAACTCATCAGACTGGAGGTTTCTCCACAATTGCCAACATCTCCCCCTTCTCTAATCTGACTCAGTTTATCCTAGTTCAATACCACTCTTACACGCCCAGCTGACCTCCCCCTTTCCAAACTCTCTTCCTTCCAGAGACTGGTACGGTCGTAACACTAACCGGTTCCTATGTCTCTGATGGTTCTGTAAGTCCTTGGGGTGGGGTCGGTACACGTTAGGTGCTCGATAAGGACCTATCAGTTGACTCAGGACGAGGGACCTGGCCCAGGAGAAGAAAGTGTTGCCAACAGTAGTCGAAATAGTTGTTAAATAACATTATTATCATACTTACTTTTATCATCTGATGGAGCTAGTATTTCCACACGCTTCATCCTTCATTTCACTCTTCCCATCATGATCCGTGAGGTGAGGAGTATCAGGTCCACTTTACAGACAAGGAAGTCGGGAAATTCGCCCGGACTCAGGCAGCTGATAGGAAGCAGAGCTGGGCTTAAACTGTCCTCTTCCCAAGGGGAAGACGTTTCAGCAGACATCATTGGAGGAAAATGTCTGAGGTCTCCGCGGAGAGTTGACTTTTCCTGGGGACTGCTGCCGGGAAATGTTCACTGTGGTACCACAGAGGGCCCACAATGGAACATCCTTGCTTTCCAGATAAAGACACTGTGACAGGAAGTAGAGCCACAGGGTCCCTACAAGGCGTTCTGTACCGCAGACCTTTGTAACGCGGGGGTGAGCGCGGTCCCGTTGGGCTGGCCCATTGGAAGCGATGTGCCTTGGCTTCTGGTGGGGGGCGGCTCAGGTCAGGGCCAAACGACACCAGGGTAATCACAGCCCTTCATGCCATGGGGGGCTGTGACGAGAGAGGCTGTGTCACACCCCTCCACTGCTGGAACAGGGATTCCTGGGGTCTCCAGGGCTGTTGACTAGAACGCGAGCTCAGCTGGCCCTCATCTCCTGGGCCTGCGTGAGTTAGGCCGAGGCCCTTGTGCTGGCCTCAAAACCAAGTAATACACGTCAACCCAGGTCCACCTCAGCTCACTTGATCTTAAAATTAGCACCTCTTCTGATAAATCTGGATCATGTATTAGCAGAGCAGCCAAGGCCCTGGCTGTCGAGATTACACGGATTTACCTTTTGCCCTTGGCTTCGGCTCTTGTCTGTTATCGTCCTGGGGCCTCGGTTTCTTCTTTTGCCCGGTGGGGATAACGCTAGGAGTGCGTGAGGTGCTGACCCTGGCGCCTGGATCGTGGTCAGAGGCATCATGCTTCGGTTTTCTTCCAGAAACGCAGGTCAGGGCCCCTAAGCAGGGCTTTGCTGGCCTCACCTCGTGCCATTCTTCCTACCAGTTTCAAGCTGGGCTGCCGGCCCGTGGCCAGAGGGCGTGTACCAAAGCTTCCTGTTTGCCCGCGGGCCTGGGGCTGCCGTGAGGCTGGGCTCCTTCCCTGGAGCCCGCGTGTGTGACAGGGTGTGCCCAGCTCTTAAAGTGCTTTGACGAACATGCCTTTGTGCTGAAAGCTCTATAAATACATGGAGCAGACCTGGGCGTGGTGTTTCCGGAACACGCCCAACCTCAGCCGTCATCAAGGCTCAGGTCAGAGAAAAGCTGGAAATGGAGGCCGTTGGCCTCTTCAGTGATTCTCCAAAGCAGAGATGGCTTTCCTTTCCAGCTTCCAGTCTTGACTCACTTGGCTGGATGGCGCGAGGCCCCTCTGGCCTTTCTTGTGTTTCCAGGGCTACACAAACCTGATTTCAAGCATCGTTTAGAACTGCCAGTTACCTATGCTGACTCTCTGCCCACATCTGTCTGCCCCACCCAACCCACCCACCGTCCGACACCACCGAGCCGCGGCCCCTGGTGGCAAGCGGGGAGCTTCTGTGACCCCATGCTGCCACCGTCTCTGTCCCTCAGGAGGAACACACGCTTCATTCTTTCATTGAAGCACTTTTCACTGGTTAACTGCTCTGCACCTGGCACAGACACTGGAGACACCAATATGAACAGAAATGTCCCTGCCCTCAAGGAGTCACACCTCGGTCACCACTCAGTGAGGGACACATAGACAAATAAGCCATTAGTGTTTTAACGTGATCGGGCCAGGGAAGGAACCACAGCATGTTTATCCTGAAGCTGAGGAAGTTACAGCTTCGGGGCCTGTCACCTGCATGGGGCCCTGACAACGTGTTCATATGGCCGTATATTTTTATAAAATTTACAGAAGTAAGCTGTTTTAAAGGAACCAGTTAAAATTACTTTTCTTCTCCATTGGCCTCTTTTCTGTCATGTTTCTCCTTGTATTAGGTGATGTGAAAGCAGCCAAGGGCATTTTTGGAACTGGCTAAGGGACTGTTGAGTTTGGGATTCGTGAGATGTTTTTCTGCGGTTATAGTTATTCTTAGCCCTCCTCACGCAGGAATGGCTTCCAAAGAGCCCCCCCTCACCCATGGCTGTGACTCACCCGCCCTGTGATGTAAAGCTTCACAGTCAGAGGTTATATCACAATTTACCACATCCCCTAGCTCCTGGCACCAGAAATCTGTGAGTACTGGGGGAGAGACGTGCTTTAAAGGGTCAGGAGCTGGTCTGAGATGTTCTTCAGGTTATCAGACTGTCTGTTGTATTGTAAGCAGAGGATCTGGTTACAGAAGAACTTGGGAGACGTTGCCCAGATTTGAAAGCAATCTTAGAATTTTATAGGACATCCTCAATACGGAGCTGTGAGGCTGGAAGAAATGTTTTCAAACAATCCACAGTATGAACCAAATTACCATCAACTATGTTAGAGGAAAGAGATTGGATCTTTCTATTCTCTGTACGGAAAATGGAAGATAGAAGAAGTGTCTTTTCATAGAGAACAGACTTGTGGTTGTCATGGGAGAGGTGGGAGAGGGATGGACTGGGAGTTTGGGATGAGAAGATGCAAACTCTTATACATAGAATGGATAAACCACAAGGTCCTACTGTACAGCACAGGGAATTATATTCAATATCCTGTGATAAACCATCATGGAAAAGAATATGAAAAAGAATGTATATATGTATAACTGAGTCACTTTGCTGTCAGCGGAAATTAACACAATATTGTAAGTCAACCATACTTGAATAAAATAAAATTTTTAAAAAGTCTTTTAAAGATCAGAGTAGGCAGCTAAAAAGCGGAGGGAAGAAAAGTATTGTAGAGGTATGTAAGGCAATCACTATTACAAAAATAGTGTCATATTTGTGGCATTTGTCTGACATTGTAGATACATAATCTACTATGATTGTTTTTCTCATTCTAAATGAAATTTTCTTTTCACGTCTGATTTTTTTTTTTTTTTTTGTGGTACGCGGGCCTCTCACCGCTGTGACCTCTCCCATTGCAGAGCACAGGCTCTGCGGCCATGGCTCACGGGCCCAGCCGCTCCGCGGCATGTGGGATCCTCCCAGACCGGGGCACGAACCCGTGTCCCCTGCATCGGCAGGCGGACTCTCAACCACTGCGTCACCAGGGAAGCCCTGATTTTCTTTTTAAATTTTATATTCTTTTCTGCAAAGAGGGCCTCCCATACTTTCTCCATCTCAGATCCTACAGAACTTGGAGCAGACTTTGGAAAGAGACCCTAGGGTTTGCCCAGGGGAGAACAGCGAGGGTTCCCGGGGCATCAGTGTGTGAGCTGGCTGGCTGGAGTGTGATGCGGGGACCTCCCAGGCAGAAGCCCAGAAGTGAGAGGCACGTGAGAGCATCTCTGCAGCAGAGTGGGACGTGGCGACTGTGGACACAGGACGTTAGGCAGGGAGAACCGCGGGAGGGTGTAGGCAGCGGATGGACGGAGCTGATTTGCAAGTCCTCTGGCTTGCCTCTGCCTTTGTTCCCTGCAGCTTTTGGTTAGCTCTACCTTTCCCCATGTTTCTCATCTTTATGTATATATCCACTGTACTCTTCCTCGTTTCTCTTACTTTTGGTGAATTCAGGCACCTATTTCCTTTGTTTACCCTCCTCTCTATCGTGTGCGGCAAACAAATGCTTCTGTATTTCTCTTCAATTCACTTGTGAAATAGGAATGACTATAATCATCAAAGGAGAACAACGTTGATCAGCACCCACTGTCTTAGGCTGTTTGGGCTTCGTAACAAAATGCCGCAGGCAGAGGAACTTAGAAACCACAGGAATTTATTTCTTACAGTCCAGGAGGCTGGAAGCCCGAGGTCAGGGTGCAGTGAAGGCCCTCTACCTAGTTATCGCTGGGACCGTCTCACTGGGTTCTCACGTGGTGGGTGGAGGGGCGAGGGCCTCCCTGGACCCTATGGGACCAGCCCCTTCATGAGGGCTGCACCTCCCAAAGGCTCCACTTCCTTCTCACCTTTGTGGCGTGAGGATTTCAACCTATGGATTTTGGGGGGACGTGAGCATTCAGAAGAAAGCGCCCGCTCTGTAATAGTGCTGAGCTGAGGGTGAAGGTGGTAAAGGCCCTCTGCCCTCAGGGAGCCTATGGTCTAACAGGAAGTTCGGGGGAGCGAGTGACAGTCCGATGTTTAATAAGCTCTGGAAGAGAAAACCATACACCACGACTTGTTTACGCATTCACCCTTTAACGGACATTTGGGCCCTTTCCACTTTTTGGCTCTGGTGAAGAGCGCTGCACAAACATGCGTGTACGGTATTTGTGTGGGACCGATCTTCAGCTCTTTTGGGTACTTACCTAGAACGGGCCTTGCTGGCCCCTGTGTTTTCAGCGCTTTGTTTTTCTATCTCTCTGGAATCTTGATTTATCAGTTAGTCCCCTGGCTGCTTCAGTGTTTCCACTTCACTGCCCCCTTCTCCCCGGTGTCTAAGCACATTGAGAGAAACATTCAAATAGCTCGAAAGAAGTTATTCTGATTTGGGGGTACAGAGTACCTCAAGGTCCATCAGTTGTGGAAACCTTTACAAAAAGAATCTGAAAAGTATGATGGGATCTGAGGAGAAAGCAAACCTCAACAAATGCAGTTGTAGGAAGCTACTTCTCATCAGTCTCACTTCTAGAGTTATCACTTCTGTGGTTGGCGGTTCCTATTTCTGTATTGCTTGGTTTTCATCATACAAACCAAGTTTCACACAGATGGAGACCAATTTCTCTACCTTTCCAGATGTTGATTTTTTTTCTTGGTTTCGTGGGTTTGCAAGGATAGTCAGATCATTTTCCAGTGCTGCTTTATAAGATGGAGAGTCTGCAGTGGGGTAGGTAAGAGGTGATAAAGTGAGCACGCTATCACCTCCACGTGGCAGGAAGGATTTGGTCTGAGGCATTGCAGACTGTATTCCTGAGGAAATAACCAAAGGCATTCTGTACTCTGCAGAATTTGAAAATGTCTTTTTGACAATGTCTGAGTTGCTTTCTAAGATTTCTTTCAGCTTTAAAAGCCTAAGATTCTAAACATATTGCTGGGTTTGCCATGTGATCAGATACAATAGTGGCACCATTCCTATCAACATCTTGATTCTGAGTCTAAGCATCAGAGGTTTGTTGAAATATAAATTTGCTGATAAATGTATTTCTCTTTCTTAAAAGTACATTCCCTTCCCTTCCCTTTGAACTTGTAAGTCGAACATATTTCACATGGAGTGTTTGGTAAAGAATGTCTCACAAGTGGGTCCTGGCTTTAGCGACTTGAGGAAATTCTGCAGTTGAAACTCCATGTAGTTTTTACCAGATACTTTTTCAAGTCCCTAAACAGAAAGAGTAAAATGTCTTTATAAAAATTTTTATGAAAGTCTCAAGAGACATTATTCTGTCAGGTACAACTGTACCATCTCATGCAGTGACCACAAGCCTTGCATTCTCTTCTAATTTAATCTCAAAGATACTTGCCTTTCTATAAGTGAGTTTATATATATACTTTATACTTATATATTTACTTGTTATAATTTCTTTTACTTTATTTGAATGGAGTGTCCATATCCATGATATTTTAAAGAAGCCTGCTCAAGGACTGGGATGCTTATTTTATTTGAGTAAGAGGTGAATATTTATGCATTTAGGCCTGTCCATGCTGCTGTGACACCTGCCAAGCCAGGTCCATTTTCCGAGAGCCTCTACCTGTGTTCTCTTATCTTCCCTGAAGTGTGTCGGTTGTGCTTTGTATCAGTCCGTCTGTGCAACCTGGCTGAGGTGGTCTGCACACACTTTGTGATTCTTCCTTCCCACACCTGTGTCCTCTGTTCATACCCACTTGGAGATGCTGTGCATCATTGATTCTTTCTGACAGTGTTTCCATCACCTCTTTGCGTTCTGACTCTAAAAGGGACTTGCTCAAATCATGTCTCTGGGATAAATGGCATGAAGGCCTTAGTCACTTGAACATTTCCTGCCTGTGTGCATTTTCAAGCATTGACAATGGCCGCCCCATGGAGATACTGCTCTCACTGGGTCAGTGGTTTAGCCATCTCCAGGGGTCATCTGGTCTACCAAGTAAGCCATGGAGATTTTTTTTAAAAACATGTATTTGCTTTTGATATTTCATTACATGAGAGGATAGGTTGAGCAACTTGAGTGCATTGATGTTAGAGTTGCAGTGGCTTCTTTTAAGAAGGATAGAAAAATTTACATTTTCTTCTTGTTTAATCCCAGTAAGATTGAAAAAAATAAAAAAGGCCAGTCTATAATCTATGAGAATGGGCTCCTTAGGAATTGGGTGTCTTGGCTGCACTGCAGCCCTGGATGAGTTTCTTCACCCCAGAAGAATCGGCAAGCACACACTTCATTTGAAAGTATTTGCAATTTTTACCCCCAAATAATGTACATTGTATAAATGCTCCCTTCCTCAAGAATTTGTTTACTCAACAAATATTTATTGCTGGTCCATTCTGTTGGAAGTACTGTGCTTGCCTTGGACGCATAGACATCTACACCCAAGGTGTGTGTCCTCTGAAGAGCTTACAAAGTTACCAAAGGGGAAAAAGAAAAGAAAAAAGTAATTGAGGGGCTATTTACAGACAGACACTAAGAAGCGTCCACTTGGGCAAATTTAATAATGGTGCCCCCAAGTTAATAGTAAACAACTTTCCAGCCCCAAAGGCTTTGTGCCCCTGCTGAGCCTGGATAAATGATTTTAGCACAAAATATTAGATTAGAAGAAATTCATTTATGGTTTACATGGGTTATAAGAAAAATGGGAGTGCCATTAGAATGTCTGGTCTAAACTCAGAAAAACTCTGAGCCTTTTCCCTTCAGTAAAGAAGTGAATTTTCTTTTAGCTGCTTTTTGGACCTTGAAAGACATGGACTAAGAGAAGCCAGGGTCTGCCTTGTTTGCCTCTGTGTCTGTCTTGAATCTTTTCAAGAAGCTGAGTAATAAGCCCTAGAAATAGAGATACAGTTCAGTGAGAGGTAACTTGGCTCTTACATGGTTTTGTTTTGCAGACTACTGGGAAATACGGAGGTAATCTCATTGACCTTTAGATCAAAAATCACTAAGAGGAAGCTCACAGAAAAAAGAAAGAACCCCCCCCCCCCCCCCGCTGCTCTCAGTTGATGGCTACATCTTCTCTGGGCAGAAATGCAGCTTCCTCTAGTGTTTGTGGGTTTTTCCTCTATTGTTTCCACACCCCCCCCCCGCCCCGTGCTTCTAAGAAGTGCAATGTGTATAGAAGTAAATGTGAGGCTGTAAATGGGAAGCAGTGACATGTATACCTCTTTTTAATAGTTCATTAATAATGTTAACATTTATAAGCCATAATGTTTGTACTGTTTAAGAGGAAAAATTGGAAAACGGTATTTATACAAATTAACTTTTTATGGGCCTTCACATCTTGAGGAATGATGCTAAGAAAAGCAATGCTACGGTCTCACGACATTAAATCTGACAGTCAATGCCTAGTTCGTGTGGCCTCAGGGGTGTTTTTCTAATTCTTTGAGCATTTGTTACAAAACAATAAATGGAATTGGTGAGGGTTTGTAGGGGATCATCATAAAATTGCCTGATCACTTCTACAAGGGTTTCCTTACTTCTTCTAACCCTACACGTCCCCAACATTACAATTAAAGGCATAAATGGAAATGCGATTTTCTACCCTTTTGCTTTCCGTGAAGGCAGAGCAGGTAAGATTTGGAAAGGTAGGTGTAATTCAACAGAGGGATGCCCTGCCCTTTCTAACCAACAGCACTGACCCACGGACTAGGCTGCTTTGAAAGGCAGTGAGCTTGATGGTGATGGGGCTGTGTGATGGGAGGTCAGAAAGAGGTGCTGATGGCCGGAGAAGGCTGGAAAAATCATCTCTCGTGTCCCTTCACACCCCTGAGCCTTTTACATTCTTATGCACCTCAGTGGCACCAAAGAAGGTATTTCTGGGGTTTTTTTGCTTCAAATTTCTGGCCACTTCCATCACCAGGAGAAGCACATGAAGCAAGAAGATGAAGCTATTGTCTATGTTTGGCTTTTGCTCCAGTGACTTTTAAGCTTAGTTTCAGGTCGTGGGCTGTGTGCAGATAGCACATGCTATGGTCTGAATGTCTGTGCCCCCTCAGAATTCATCTAGAAGTCCTAACTCCCTCTGTGATGGTATTAGAAGGTGGAGCCTTTGGGAGTGATGAGGTCATGAGGATGGAGCCCTCGTGAATGGGATTAGTGCCCTGATGAAAGAGGTCCCAGCAAGATCCCTGGCCCTTTTCACCATGTGAGGACACAGCTAGAAAGTGCAGGCTGTGAACCAGAAAGGGGGCCTTCAGCAGACACCACATCGGCTGGGGCCTCGATCCTGGACTTGAAGCCTCTGGGTCTTCAAGAAAAGAGCGTCTATGTTTTACAAGCCTCCCAGCATGTGGTGTTCTGTTAGAGCAGCCCAGACAGACCAAGACATCACCTAGCTGGCCTTTGAGAGCTGCTGTGTCCATGTCCACTTTCCAATTTAGCCATTTGGATTAACTGAGCCACCAGTCAGGCTAAGTAGGGGCTAAATGTTTGAGCATGTTCTCATGTGGAGAGACACCGTAAGTGTTAGAATCCAGACTGAATTTATGGTTTGGTGGGGAAAGGGGTATTTGTTGGGGAGAAAAACAGGAGAGCTCTCATATTAGGAGGGGATGGAAAAATTGTCAGTGTTTTTAGAAATGCAGTTACACTCATACTTCCAGGCTCTGGGCAAGTAAAAATCTAAAGTAACTTGGAGAGAACTCTCTCAGCTCTTTGAAATTCTGGGCCAGGACTGAGTGGACATGACACAGTCTGGATTCTGCTGCTAAACACTAATGCTGTCTGAGCTCTTGATTTGGTAACACAGAAATCCATTTCATGAGTTTTAGCCTGGCTGCCTGAAGACACATCTTTCTAATGAGGCTTCTGCAGAGCAAGGAGGAGAATCTTCTAGAAGGCTGCTTCAGGGCCAGAGGTCACTGGTCTGCTCCAGGTTTTCTACACTTGTTCTTTTCTTGTAGAGGAGTCGAGAGAAGGTCAGCTCTGAGCTATCTCCACCCTTCCCTCCCCACACCTTGCTGTGTACATTTTTCCTTCCCTGTCCCAGGACCTCTCACTCAACCCCCTGTATGATGCTCCTATAGCTAAATCAAGCCTAAAACATTTAGGGCCAGTCTCTAAAGGGGCACTTTTTATTACTGCCACACAGCAATGACTCAGAACTCGGTTCCCGGGTTTTGATCTTCCAGGATGTGACACTTTTATCTGCTTATTGACACAGATTGCTGAAAAAAATCTTTGCTTATCGTATGAAGAGTTACTCCTAATTAATATAAGAAAACTGAAAGAGAGGGCTACATTATTTCCTGTTTCCAAAACAAAGGCTTCCCTGAAGATTCACAAATGTAATAAACACTTTCCATTTTAAATGTCAAAAACTTAAACATTTGCCTTCGTTTCTTATCACCAAACAATATATGTTTATGATATTTCTGTACATTTCTATATTTTTCTACAATTACACAATTTATTAGCATATTTAATGAACATTTTCTGTGTCATTAAATATTTTTCTATGATATTTTTAATGGCTTTATTGGATTTCATTTTTAATTTCTTATTGTCACACAATCATGCTGTTTCCAACTTCTCTTTTTTAGCAATACCACGATGATGTACACCTCTCCCCAAAATGTAGAATAGCACCCATTTCCGCCAAAACCATCTACAGAGGGTATAATCAGGTAAGCAATTTTAAAATCAATTTAATAGGCAAAGAAACATCTTATTGTTGCTTAAATTTGCATCTTTTTGATCACCTGTGGGGTTCCCCATATTTTCAAATGTTTATTGCTCATCTGTTCATTTTTGTGAGTTTCCCCTTTTAAATTTTTGCCTATCTGGGGAAGGTGAATGAATTTTTTCCCCAATTAATTATAAGCAGTTTTAAAATTTGACTACAGATGTTACATGTTGAAATATATTTAGTTAGGATTAGGTTTTTGTCATTTGTATATTTAGTTAGGTTTTTGCCCTTAAATTGTCTTTATAGCGTGGGGTGTTTTTGTTTTTTTTTTTTTGACATATAGAAAACTTTAACTTTAGTGTTGTCTGAACTGTTCCAGTATCCTGGAAGAAATAAGATAATGTGTAAGTCACTTTCTCTATCTTGCAGTTACCTACAACCCAATTGTGGAAATAAGATGTGTGTGTGTAAAATAAAGACTACAGTGTCTAAAGCAGCAGTTGTCATGGAAAGGTGTGCAGTTACTAGAAGACAAGGCTGATGCTTGCTCAGAGTTTGGAAAAGCCCCTTAGGTGCTGCCGATTGACACCGTCCTGCTCCCAGGTTGATAAGCACAGATTTGCACGTCAGGCTGGACAAGGATGGAGAGTGTTTCCAGGCAGAGAGTGACGAACTGCACGCCGATGTGATCGTGCACTTGAGCTGACCCTCCTGCCAGGGCTGAGTTATTGTCTTTCCTCTGGGCAACCAACTGCATATTTGTGCCAGAACTTTGATAATATCAGTGATATAAACTGTGTGTCTTTCTGGTCTGTGAAAACCTAGAAAAGTGTCTGGAAGAAAATTTAGGGAGAATGACAAAGACCACCACTTTCACGATTCTCTTTTGGAAAATTTCAAGTGATATCGTGTCGTGGGTAAGAGCCAAGGAGTTGCTTGCGTTTGTGTCTCTTTTAGCACCGTTCAGAGTACTCCGTGCGTTTGTCAGGAGCTGCAATGTGCTTTAAGGATTCCAAGCCAATGAGACCTCACTCTGTGGTGTGTGTGTGGGTGGGGGGGGAGGGCACAGGGAGAGGAGAATAGGATGAAAAGAGCTGGTTGCAGAAACCAGGACCGGAATCTCTGAAGAGGCAGCTGCCCAAGCTAACTCGGACCCCATATATGTGGGATAGGTGAGGGCATTTTGGGGACATCTCTTTGGATGATACATCAAAGTGGCAGGAGATG